>NW_026068016.1:2156466-2230674 GCF_014885135.2 Alexandromys fortis
ACACTCGCACCCACGACGGAGCGGGGGCGGAGGGGGAGAGGGAGAGAGAGAGAGAGAGAGAGAGAGGGGAGAGGGAGAGAGAGAGGGAGAGAGAGAGGGAGAGAAGGATGAGCTGAGTGAGGTGTATTGACAGGACTAGGAATTAGCCATCATCTACTGATCAAGGAAGGATAATAGAGATAAATCAAGAGCTCTTGGCATATGGCGAATATTGAAGGTTGAGTCAGTGATTTCAAAGAGGCAGATGATGAACTAGACCCAAGCTTGGTTTTGATTGGATGCTGTCTTCTAGACGATGTTGTAACATAGAGATGGAGGAAAAGGTTATTTGTTGGAGATTTTAAAATAGATGGAAAGAGCCACTCAGTGTTTTTTTAAAGGAAAATAATAGGAAAAGACCAAAAATGGTAGCCCCCGACTAAGTCCTATTCCACCTATTCTCACCTATTCAGTGACAGACGCTGAACCAAATGAGATGTCACCTGTCATAGCCTAAGAGAAGCCACCATGTTCCCTTCTGTTAGTCTGTTCAGCCTGATGACTAAGAATGTCAGCCGGGCGGTGGTGGCGCACTCCTTTAATCCCAGAATTGGGGAGGCAGAGGCAGGCGGATCTCTGAGTTGGAGGTCAGCCTGGTCTACAGAGCAAACTCTAGGACAGCCAGAACTACACAGAAACTCGGTCAAAAAATAAAAACAAACCAAAACAAAAAAGAATGTACAGGTTATTTTACTGGGAGTTGATGGGAGCAGCAAAGTTCAAAGTATCCGGCATCACAGTCTTGCACAAAGTTTGGTAAACTTTCTTTCAGCTGCCAAGGGAGAGCAAGACTAGGGTGCAGAGAAGCCACCCCAGGGAAGGCTGAGCATTTCCTAGCTTAGGTGCGTCTACCCTCCTCCAGTGGGGGTCAGTGTCACCTCAGCTGCGCCAGACTGTTTGTCTGACTGTTTTCTACCCTTTGCTGGTCAGTTTAGACCTGGTTTTAAACAAAACAAGCAGCTAAGAGTGCCATCAAATCATTTCTAGTCAATTGCAGTAGTCCTTGATTCCCGTTGGTGGGAGGCGACGGCTGGGCGCTGAACCTAAGGCTCCATGCCAGCAGCGTGCCTTGTAACCTCTGGTTTCCTTCTGAGACGGGGCTCTCCTAGGTTGCCCAGGCTCCACCTTTTGTGATGCTCCTGCCTCAGCCTGGGATAACAAGCACTGGTCGACTGTCCTACCTTGTAATTGCTTGTTTGGGACATTATGGTGTTTATTTGTTTTGAGACAGGGTCTTACCATTTAGCTCTGACTGGCTTGAAGCTTACTGTGTAGATCAGGCTGATCCAGAACTCAGAAAGATGCCTAGGCCTGCCTCCCTAGCGCTGGGATCAAAGGTATGCGATGCCACTCTTTATTCTGGCATTCTTTACATCTGGATACACATGCCTGTCTTGCTAACCCAGCATACACTGGGAAGTCTACACACCACAATGACCCCGGTAGCCCCATTTGGTTACCCCCGCCCCAGATTCACAGTCTGGTTTCAATTGTTAGGATTTGTCTTATTAATCTTAATTCGTGTTTTTCTGGTTGGTAGAAAGAACACGTTGGAAAAAAAATTGGCAGCCCCCCCCCACATACATAAGTATATTGATGCTAACACTCAGTGGCATAGCATTTAGTATTTAAAACACTTTGCACAAATATTAATTTATTTAGCCCTCCAAACTCCATGATGTGGACATGTTTGCTGTGTTCACTTGACAGAGAAGGGAACTGCCACAAAGAGGTTAAGTAATTTGATGGACAGCACAGACTGCCTTAGCTAGGATTTCAGCCCTGGTGGGGAGGTTCTAGGGACTCTCTTAGCTTGAGGCTCTTCCTTCTACCCGTATCAGCAGTCAACTGAGTCACCAGTTACAATGGCTAGATTCGTGGCACACCCAGGACCAGCCACCCTATGGCCTCTGCAGTCTCCACAGGCACAAGTCCCCACCAACACTGCTGGTCTCTGTGACTTCCCAAAGCTGAGGGGCTGCTGCTGTGATGCCCACATCCCTGCTGTTCGCACCTCACCTTGCTGTGAGCTCTTCGCACCCTTGCTCAGCCTTCAGTCAGCATGGTCACCTCCGACCTTCCTGGTTGTCAGCTCAGGAACAAGGACCGTGTTTCTTTATCCCGCTTTCCCAGCATCCAGAACACTGTGCGGCTCAAAAAGTCACAGGGATTTTGGAGATGGAAAGTTCTTGGCCTGCCTCCGGACACCACTCTCCCAGGGCAGAGCCTCCCAGATAATGGCTGCCTCTCGCTAAGCCCAGATGTGGCCTCTGGATCCTCCTCCGTATGCCTCTGCTAGGCAGCCACTATAATTCAATAAGAAATGACGTTAGACCTAAAGACTATGCCCATCTCGGCAAAGATGTTTGCTGAATGGTGGGGCTTAAGTTCCTAGGCTCACACGCAGGCAGACGTTCATGAAAGCGATGAATTTCCAAACTAAACAGGAATACGTCCCTCAGAACACACTAACGTTTAGCAGCGAGACTGATGGCTCAGCTTCTGCCACGGTCCTCGTGGTGACGTTGATTTTTCCTTCTTCTTTGTGCCTTCTGTTGACAGATTGGTTCCAGTACCGAAGGCTTGAAAAAAAGAAAGTGGGATCTTGGCTGGAGAGGGAGATAGTGATATGAATTGATACGTGTAATCAAAAGCCATGGGATATTCACAAATTCATTAAAAAAAAGAGTGTATATAAAAATTGCCAGGCTCTGAATAAGGCTTGTTATCTGGTTAGCCTGTTTAATTAGCTTGGATTAGTCCGTCTCCTGCCGTTGATGATATGGTGTGGTTCTGATATGTGACTGGGGTCCATGAGAATTGACTGTAATATGCTCACAGTTTCTTATAAATCTAGAATTATTTCAAGCTTGATGCCTAAAAGGCATAAGCCAACCGCAACAACACAATGAAAATAAGAACGTGAGTTTGAAGCCAGTCTCAGCTCCTTAGTGAGCTCAAGGCCAGCCTGAACTACACAGTGAAACTTTGTTTTAAGAAAACAAACGCGGAAAAGGTAAGAAGGACGCTCACTTGGGAGAGATGGCACCTGCGTTTTCATGCATGTGCGCAGGTGCTATAGTGTGGCTCTTTGCCTTCCTAGGGAATGGAGGGAACCCTTCTATCTATGAAAGGGCTCTTAGGTCTGCCAAGTCAACATCTCAAATAAAGCACTGATAGTAAATGAGGCAGTGGCAGGGGGCAAGGTCTAAGGTAAAGGGTTCCTTTGGAAGCCCCAAAAGTCTAAGGGAAAAATCCCCTTAGCATCTACCCCATAGGCAGCAGGACCGGCTGTCTCAGGATGGCCCCTTGGCTCACACAGCCCTTCCTTTCCCAAATACTGTCTTGTACATTTTCCTACAAAGCTACAAGGCGTTTGGGGCTTATTCCTCCAAGCTTCCGAGAGTGTACCAGAAGCAAGGTGGAGAGAGATCACTCAGAACCAGGCTTAGTGAGCTGGAGACAGAAGCTAAGACTCAGCGCACCTCGTGGGCTGTGGGTTGTTCCCACCCTAAGTCTCGTGGGACACTGGAAAATTTAGAAAAGCCTAATCCTTGTACATTATTATTTTATTAATATTTTTGTGTCTTTTACCAACAGATAATTTTTGTCCATGGAAAAATTCTTCTCCTAAATCTAACCAGCCTAGAGTAACTGAAAAATCCCACAATTTCCTTAACCCCGCATTTGTTTTTCAGAGAGATAGCTAGTGAAGTAACTGATGTGTTCCTGTGAGAGGCATTTGTAACAGCTGCCAGGATGTATTTTTAGCTGTAGCCTCCTTCCCCTTTGGGGAAACTTTTTTTTGGTATGGCCCTAGCCTTCCCTACACACACCGCATTGTAAAGATGGCCTGGGGATCTCTCAGAGGACCAGCACTGCCGTTGACAAATCTCTCTCTCTCTCCTTTGCCTGAGTCCAAAGGTTTTACCAGGCCCCGCTTTTCCTCACATCACTTAGTGTTTGTTTGTTGGGGCTTGGGGAAGAACAATCAGAAAAACACCATAGTAAGCAAGAAGTCTTCTAATGGCTCCTGTGTCAGAGACCCTGCTGCCCTGAATGAGGCCAAAACCTCTGTGGGCACCGCATACCTTTGGTCATGAAGGTGAGCCATCCCTTCTCATCTGGGAAGATTTTTTTTTAGACTTTAATGACAGCAAGGATTATTAAACGCTAGATGAGCTACCAAGAAAGATAGTCATGTCCCCGTCCCTTACCATATTTTAAAAATAGGATGGGTTCTGGCTGCAATCAGTAGCTTGTGTTGGATTAGCCCTGCAGGGAGAATGAGAAAGCAGGGGCATCTTAAGACTCGTGTGAAGCCATACAGTCTTACAAGCTCTGTTAGTCCACCAGATTTGGAGCCTTATTCCAATGTCAGCTGCTGTGCCAACAACTGGAAAACATTTCAATTTGCATTTGTTTTTTGTTAGATCTCGGTGTCATGGGGGACCGGGTATCGGGTTATGATGTCAAAAGAAGTATGAATGTAGCGTATCCATAGCTCTGATAACTAGATCAAGCATCTAAATTTAAGTTTCAGGTGTCAGATGAATGTAAATCTGAGAGAGACAGAGACAGAGAGGGGACTACGCATATGGCCCTGTTCTTGTATGTGGTGTGCACATTCCCTGGAGGACAGGGGACATCTTCATCATCGTTTCTCAGGTGCCATCCACCTTGTGATTTGAGAGTGCATATCCCTGGCCTGGAACTGACTGAGTAAGCTAAGCTAACTGACCAGGAAGTCCCAGAAACCTGCGTGTCTCTCTCTCCCTATTCCTGAGATTACAAGCTCATGTTTCCATGCCCAGGTTTTTGGTTTGTGTTATTGTTTTGTGCATTTTGTTTTGGTTTAGTCTGCTTTTTTGAGATAGAATTTCACTTTGTGGTTCTGGCTGGCCTGGAACTTGCTATGTAGACCAGGTTGGCCTTGAACTCACAGAGATAACCCCGCCTCTGCCACTTTCTCCCACCTGTTAGGTTCAATGACATTTAAGCCAATAAAGAAAAAGCCATGGCATAAGGAAGCATGGGAAACTGAGGTAGGAGAATGTTGGGTTCAGACCAGTCGAGGACACAGTGAAACTCTGGAAAGAGGAAGAACAGCCATTTTTAAATGTTTAAAGAAGAAGCAAGATGGTGGGAGGCCTCCAACAGGTTCCCGAGGTCCAAGTGTTTGGTTCGTTGTCATCAACAGATCCCGTCATGACAGCTAGGGAGCAGAATGAATGATCAAACTGGGCTGCTTTGAAAGTTTCAGCCAACGTTGCTGAAACACTCCTCAGCAAGACCCACAAGGAACTAAACTTTTTGTTTGTTTGTTTGTTTGTTTGTTTGGTGACATACACAAATGTAGGTCAGGGGACAGCTCTCTGGGGACAATTCATTCCTGGAAAGGCATAGGATTCAGTAATCAGGATTTCGGAGTTGTGAGCATATAAAGGGAATAATAAGGATATGCATGGCATCTTAGATATTTGATTTAGATATAAACAACAAAATGACTTTTGCTTTGCTGTTGTCTTTAGAGTTATTTATTTTGTGTGTGGGTGCTCTGCTTGGGTGTGTTTGAACACCACATGTGTGCAGTGCCTACAGAGGCCAGGAGAGGGCATTGGATCCCTTGGAACCAGTCACAGAAGGTAGTGACCATTTGGATGTTGCGGCTTGAACCTCTGTTCTCTGTCCTTAACAGCTGAACCATCTCTCTAGCCCCCAACAAGGTGTTCTTGGTTGATAGCTAAAGGTGTATTCATGGCTATTATTTAACTACTAAATCACCTTTATTCTTAGATAAAATAGGATAAGTTTTATTAGAAAATCTTTCAGTTGACCTGCTCAGGATGGAAATGTGATCACTGGGACATCCATTTAAAGCATTGAATTATAGGAATAAGACCTTAAGTACATTCTCTTAAAACTTGGGTATATCCATCCCTCCATAGTCATTAAAACTTTTTAAAAATTTTTATTTTGTATGTATGGGTGTTTTGCTTGCATGTGTGCCAATATACCATGTGATGGATGCCCACAGAGGCCAGAAGAGGATGTTAGATCCCCTAAAACCGGTGTTATAGAGGGTGCTGGGAATTGAACCCAGGTCCCCTGGAAGAACAGCTAATGTTCTTAACCACTGAACCATCTCTCCAGTCCCCAAAGTCTTTTCATATAGGATTATATTGCTTTTCTCATCTATGTGACAAAAACTTAAGGAAGAAAGGAATTGGGGGCCCTCCTGGTTTCAGAAGGTGCAGTCCATTGTGGCAGGGTGGGGAGGAGTGATGGGAGCACGGAGTGAGTATTGTTCAAGGCACGAGGATGAAGCAAGGGGACTGACTCAGCAAAGGCTGGCTGTCACCCCCACAGCCTCACCCGATGGCCTCTTTCCGCCATAGATCCCACTGCTTAAAGCCATCATGGTGCTGAGGACAGCACCACAGCTAGCAGGCAGCACCTGCAGAGCATGAGCCTATGGAGGGGTCAGGCCTCCACCCTCTGCTGCAGTGAGTCAAGTCATATTGGCTGTGGGGGGGGGGCCTTCTCAATTGTCTAAGGAGCAAGGTATAGAAGACACAAGTCACAATCTCATGCTCCCAAATCTGCTCCATCCTCATCCTGGGACATTAAAGCTTGCATTTAGTCTTTCCTGTGTGTGTGTGGGGGGGGTAGATTTGATCAAAACACAAGTGCGTGTATACAATTCTAATAAAAATTAGAAGTCCCTTATAAGATCTTGAAAAACCGGTATTTGACTGGGGGAAAAAATGGCTCAGTGGTTAAGAGCAAATGTTGCTCTTGTAGACAGCCCGAGTTCAATTCCCAGCCCCCACATCAGGCAGCTCACAGCTGCCTGGAACTCCAGCATCCAGGAACCAGTGCCTCTCTGACCTCAATGGACATGTGCACAGATGCATACACATGCACATAAATTAATAATAATGATAATAATAAAAAGAAGTAAAGACCCAGAAATACCGGGATCCCCTCAAGGGTTGCTCCAGTGACATATTAAATCTTGATCTGGCTTTTAGAGGAAGAATAAAAAGTAAGGAAAGGTAGCTGTTAATGTTCTGACTTTGAGGTCCATTATCAAACAGGAATAAAGTTTAATGAGTTGTAAGTGGAAGAGTATTTTGTAAATTTATCAAAATCGCCCTTAAGAAGCAGGATGTCACCCATTAGCATACAGGTTCGGGGCACAGAAGTGTGACCAGCCCCGAGAGTTCAGAATGTTCCCAGGAACAATAATGCATCTTATTAAAAAGGGCAGTGGGTTAGCGCTCTCTGTGTAGTTCTGAGTAGGCATAGACTCCCGGGGACTCCCTAGCATTTCCAAAGGCCCGAGGTTGATTTCTCCCAGGATCCTCTCTGTTTTGTTCTGTTTTCAAGGCGGGCAAGTCTCCAGCCCAGAGAGTAAGAGGATCAGCGCTCAGCACTGTGATCCTGAGGGTGGCAAGGCCGGTGAGCTGATTAGATGGGGTGAGCCGAAGCTGGGAGAACCCCTTGCCGGAAACTGCTCTCTGAGCAGGACTCTGGCCTCCTTCGTGCTGTAAAAAAGGATTGAAAACTAGTAAATATTACCTGGAATCTGGAAGCAGGAGGTGGGGTGAGCCTGGGACTGGGAGAGGGAAACTTTCCTTTCTGTCACTCAGTGAGTCCGGGGCCAGCACTCTCACCCTCTTTACAAGGCACAGGAAGCAGAAGGTAGGGAGGAGCTTGTGGGAGGAAGGAGGGAAGGAAGGGTCTCTAGCAGAAAGGTGGACGAGGGGCCCTGAGGAAAGGAACGCGGGGATAACTTAGAAACTATTGGGGTTTATTAGGGGAAGGATAGCTCCGTGCTGCTCAGTTTTTAGAAAGAAAAGGATATGGGCAAGAAAAGCTGGTCCAGGCCTTAGTGAAGGTAGAATTCTTGGGAGGTGGGGAATTCTACAAGATGCTATAAGAGATGTACACGGGGTGAGGGGTGAGACAAATTCTCAGTGTAGCCCAAGCTGCCCTAGAACTCTTATGGTCTATCTCAACCTCCCAACTACTAGAGTTACAGATTGCTACAGATTCATGAGGTCACATCCAGTCTTTTTCCTTTGAACACACACATAGACAGGCATGCACGCACACACACACACAACACACTCACGCACGCAAACCCGTCCTCCAGTGCAAGAACTCACCCCCTCACTGTCCGAGGCCCACCAGGCCCAGCTGTCAGTCACCTTGATTCCGGGCCATGTAAAACCATCCTCCCTACATTTGTGGCTTCCTCACACTTGGTGGGATTCTTTTGGAAGCCTCTTTGTTTGAAGGGATTTGGTAACTATGAGGCACATTACCAACCCTAGCCATGTTTCCACAGTGGAAGCAGGGGCATGCAACTCTGGGGCTATTTTCCCCTGCAGACTCAAAACAAAACAACACAAAGCCCCATCCAGCACCAAAGTCAAGAGCTACCCCTCAGTCCTAGGTTCCCAAGACAGTCTGATTAGCCTCCGTGGGTGCCAAAGGCTCACAAACACTGCCACAGCTGGAACATCAGCTTCCTTCAGAGGGAGGGATGGGAGTTAGGAGGAAATGGAGCTGATTGTCCTTGTCGGCTGTCAGCCTCCATGCTGACAGAAACCACCGAGATGGGCGTCGCACTTCGTGCTTACATTCCTAAGAAGCTGCCAGAAACCATCTGTTTGAGTCAAATCATTCCCCATTGACTAAACTTGTGATTTGTAGTATAGATTGTGTGGATTTAGCTCGTTAATCTTCACCAGCAGGAACTCTTAAAATCTGAGATTCCAGTCCTCATATCCTGAGATTCTCTCTTCATTCATAAGCTGGAACACGTTGGAGAGAATTTATGGAAAGCCTTCCTGGCGGTGATTTTTTTCCTAGTGTGTATAGCAGATCTCCATATGTTGGGACGATCGAAGGGAATTTTGTTTTCTCTTGTAGAAAGTTCCATTATATAATGGTTTGGTCTGGCCTCTCCTGGCTGTTCTTGTAAATGCATAGAATGTGGTCTTCCCAACTATGGCCAGGAGCCAGGGAGAGAGAGAGAGCGCGTGCTGACACACAAGCGGTCCAGCCTGGTCTGGATGGATCTGCATCCACTGGCTGGGCTGGGAGACTCCTCAAGATCAGAGAGCGCTTCAGCATTTGGAGGGATTTTCTTGTAGTCGCTAGGCCTTCAGGAGCCGGGCTGTGAGAAAGCTGCTCCCACGTGCGTATCGTTCTTCAAGATGTTATTTTGCGCTCGTGACACTGTCGTTAGCTCTGCTAAGTTTAGTGGTATCATTTTTAGTGCTTCAACTGAATGTCACATACAAATATTAAAACCCGAAAGCCAGAGTTCACTGCAAGAACAATAAAGCATGGGGGCGGGGGTGGCGTGTGCAAGGAAAGTAAGACTGAAAGAAGAAAGAAAGAGAAAGGAAAAGGAAGGCCACATTGTACCGCTACTTACGGGAATGTAGCTGCAAACTGAAGAAGCTCGAAGCATTAGTAGCTAAATTTCAAAAGTCCCTGCTTCTCAAGAGTGCCCTACCTTCGGGGTCATATGGACCCTGAGTCAGGCCAGTCAGTACCGAGATGTGGATCTGAGCTTACATTAAGGTAAGCGTGGTTGCTTGGTTGGGCTGTTCTCTGGGAGTGAGTGCTGCCCACGCTCAGAGAAAGTGGGCATCTTGCACTGTAATTCTGTGTTCGTTGACTGTTTTCTTTCTGTCCAGGTGTGTCTGTGGGCAGAAAGGTAAAGAGATTTGTGTTGTCCTGGTCCTTGCTTCACTGTCCCTAGAGAGCCGCATAATTTTGACTTCTGGAGTGATTCTGTCATTCCTTCGTCCCACGGCTCACTCTAAGGAGCTGAGAGACAGGCTAATGGCAGGCTGTTGGGGAGCAGTTGCCCACTGAAAACGCTCTCTAAGCGCTCACCTGGAAGCAGCCAATTCTGGGGTCCTCTGGGTCCCCCAGTTCTCCCTTCCTCGTGCTCCCTGGCCACACGCAAGCCTCTTTCCAGTCTTCGAAGTTTCCTGAACAGATGTTGAAACCAGTCAGTACAAAGGCTTGTTTTAAAGGCTTGTCATTTTTTTTACTTAAGAAAAGAATAAAGCACATAGGGTATTTCATGTTCATATCTTAGGTTTTCACTCGTAAAAGCAGCCT
Source organism: Alexandromys fortis (assembly GCF_014885135.2). Lineage (NCBI taxonomy): Eukaryota > Metazoa > Chordata > Mammalia > Rodentia > Cricetidae > Alexandromys > Alexandromys fortis. Next base: position 2,166,658 of record NW_026068016.1, read on the forward strand.
CAAAGTGACCAAGAAAAGAGCCGTGTGCCTCTCTCCTTACCCAAGGCTCTGTATTTCTGGATGGGAATTGTCCTCTCAAACTGTTGTTAATCAGGCTAAGTTGCTACTGAAAGTCCAGCTATGGGGAGCTGCATTGGCCTGAAGGTTGTCCTCCTGCCTGCGCTTCATTATAGCTTATTTCTGGAAACACCGCCTCTGTGAGGTATAGCTCACTATCCCTAAGATATAGACGGATGGTGGCCAATTCTAGTCTACATACAGAAGCCCTAAGCATACACTGCCACTGAGTGCACGTCCACAGAAAATATCCAAGTTAAATAAATATCATTCCGACTGGGTAATAGATGGAGTACAATGCAGAAGTCTTCTGTGGGAGGCCACCTGACTGAAGGCATTGCCCGTGTTAGTGCCTAGACAGTGCTGACTGACAGTCTGACGAGGGGTCCAAAGTAGGAGGGTCCTCTGACCAGTTAGGTACCAGGTGGCGGTGGGAAGCTAACACGAGCAGTACAGATACAAAGTGCCTGCTGCACTTGTGAAATCCCAGGCAATGAAGACCGGACAGGACTGGTTCCGGAAATCCCAGGGCCAGACAGCTAGCTCTGCCATCCCAGTTTCAGGTTCTGCTTCATGCGTGGTTTCAATGTGCACACCTCAGCACGGGGGTCCTGCAAGATACAGCTCCACCAAGGCAGAGGTTAGCCACGTTAGATCAGAAGTCTGTTCTCTGTTTTGTTTCCTGTTTTGTTTGTTTAAATGACATTGATATGACCAAAGGTGTGTGGTGACCTTGGAGGAAGGCCCAAACACAGGTGTCCCTGGCTTGGCTTCAGGGTCCAGTTTTCTGAGTGATCTTAAACAATTGTAATATCTGAGGTCTTTGATGCCTTAACTGATAAAATGGCTAGCAGGGGCAGATTAGATGCTATACTTAATCATAGATATTTGTCTAATGTTGGGGACTCACACCTAGAACCTTGCAAGGTAACGGCTCTGCTCTGAGCCCCACTCCCAGCCTATGGGTCACCGTTTGTGACAACTCAGGAATAAATAAATGAGAGAGGCAGATTACACTGTTACTGACAGCCTCTAGCCTTCTAAAAATAATGTTTTGGCTGAAGCGTTTAAATAAAATGTAGCGCCATTATTAAAATTCTGTGAGTACTGCCTGCATTGGGCATATAAACGTCAACATCAACTTCTCAGTAAAGCCTTGACATGGCCCTCTACTGATTTTCTTGAGGGCTTGACCAAGGAATGTAAATCTCTACCCCGACACCATCTGCTACCTGGTGAGTAAGAATGTTCACTTTGAGGGAAACCATCTCTGAGGCACGACTTCTCCTTCAGGAAAACATTATGGTTATCTTATCGTTTGGGGGTTGTGTTTCTTAATTCTGGTGCTTCTCCAGAATTTAATTTAAAATAAAAAGATCCTGGTTTGGCTTCTTCTATGTAGCTGCTTGCCTAGCTCAGCCCTCAACACCCACACGAGCAGACCCATGAAGTTTGTGAACCATTTGGAGAAAACTCAAGTGCAATGAGAGACTTTCTGTGTGGTTGGGTAGGCGACGCCTAATGCAAATTATGGGAGTCTGTGCTTCTTGCAGCCACAGATTTTAAAGAATTGCACGGAAAAAAAAAAAAAGAATTGCACGGAAGGGCACTTGCAGCCGAGGAAACGAAGATGAACGTTATCACAGAGGCAAAGGAGACAGGTTTACTTGACTTTCACACACTTCCCTAATACATCGTCCTTAAAAGGGAGGGTCATGATTCAGGGTGTATTTCTGTCTCCTCAGAAATTCTTATTAGTTCTTGAGAAGCTGTGGCAAATTAATTGAAATTGAAATCACCTAATTTTTTTTTTACCTCCTTCAGCAACCTCCATGCAAAGTGTTACTTAGAATATTAATGCTGCCTTAAGGCTCCGAGGTACTGTGGGCTCCCAAATGATTGAAGGAGATGACTTAATAAAGGATATGAAATGTTTGTGGGGCTGAGGACATGCCTCAACAGAGTCCCTGTTGCTGCTGCAGACAGGTAGCTCCATTCTGCCTGGAAACCCAGCTCCAGAGGGTCTGATGCCTTCTTCTGGCCTTCTAGGAAGCCTCTACTCACACGTGCACACACACACATACACATGCATGTGCACACACAATGATATATTTAAAAAAATTAAAATACTATGTGTTGAATGAGTGAATAAATAAATCAAACTTAAACTATTTTATAGGAAACTAATACTTAATACTTATCCATTTGAAAAGGCATTTTCTCATATATTATTATAGCGGGCCTTTACCAACATCCCTTTTAACATCCGACTAGCACAGGGCAGATGCTTAGCCAATATGGGTGGATGGATGGATGGATGGACGGACGGATGGATGGATGGACGGACGGACAGGTGGGTGGGTGGATGGATGGATGGATGGATGGATGGGTGGGTGGATGGATGGATGGTCTAACCCTAAGGTTCTTCATGTCATGAGAAACAGTTTGCAGTGGGCTTAAGAACACAGGCCAGAAAATCACAGAACTTTAAACCCCGACTCTTGTCACTTCCTCACTGCCTCATCTTTGTTCCTTATTCTCTCTGCTCCTAAATTTCTTATCTGTGAAATGGGAGTGCAGGGAAAGAGTTAATATAACCTACCTTGTCAGGTAGTGCATGGAGATTAAATGGAGCAGTGTGTAGACGTATTAAGTACCTAACTTGAAATCAGCATAGCAAATGAGAGCTGATACCGTGGTTTTCCCTGCCATGTGGCCTGTTCTCCAGAGAATAAAGACCCATGAAAAGTGGCCTTCAGGTGGGAAAGGCTGTGCATTTGGAAGAATGACGGTACAATATCCCCAGCCTAGGGCAAGAGGAGGGAACAGAGCAGAAAAGCTTTATTCGTGACATCACAGGAGCCGGAATGTGTTGGAGAAACGAGAGCACTGGGACGAGCAGGAACAGGAGGAACATACAGTTAGTACACTTAGTCTTCTCCAGCATCCATCCCAGTGAGGGCGGAAGCTGCTTTGCTCTCCTTCTCCATTTGGCCATTCTGCATGTTACCAGGCCAGCTTTCAATGACACAGAGGAATAAAAATGGCAAATAATACCATGTCCAAAAAAAGCTAGACTCATTAGGAAAAACCTTCCCTGTATCGGTGTGCTAAGAGCGTCCTGAAAGATCATTGCTGGGAGCGGCTGGGAGACCATCTACTGGTCTGTATGGCCTCGTTAACACTGTCTTCAGCTTTTAGAGCATTTTTAGAGACATTTATGAACATCCAATAAATGTCTGGTGAATTCATCCTCTCTAACCCTTTCCTTTGCTTATGAGGAACCAGATGTCATCCAGATTTGGAATAGGATCTCACCTGAATTTCAGGCTATAATGGAAGCAATTAGAACTTTAGTCAGTCAGAATTGCTTATAAATGCTAGGACAGACACGGTTCTGTAAGTCCTGGACGCTAATGTTTAATGGGACTTTAGGAAGTGAGTCATGTACTGTAACCCTCCAAAATAAATATGAAAACTGAACACTTAAAAATACATGGAAGGTTGGTTTGGGGATGTAACTCAGTGGCAGGGCTTTTGTTTAGGAAGCAGGAGATAGTTCAGACCCAGTATCACAGCCCCCCAAAACGTGTTGGAGGTAAGTAAAGGCCAAGATGAAAGACTAGCAAAGAAAACAGAGCAGAACAGGCAGTTTGTTAGTGTACAGCCCAAATGTGGAAGCTGCCACTGTTGTGACCCATGAAACACAGTATCAGAGCTATTGTTCATGCCAATGTTCTATGGGGAAAATGTGCCCTAAGTATGAATGCCATTAGATTAGCGAATACTTTGAGTTTATTCTTCCGTAACCAGTTTTGGTTTCTCTAGGTTAATCTTACTCTGACTGGTATAACAGTTCTGTGGCACTTAAAAATTTTAAACACATCAGTATATATTAAATAATTTCTTTGCAGGCAATCCCATGGTGTTGCTCTTGATAGCTATTAGTGAGGGGGGGTGGAGGCACCAAAGGACCATATGAATTCCAGTTGAATTCCGAAGTTCTTCACACTTCAGCAGCATGTGTTGACTTTGCTTGCTGTCTAACCTCAACATCAACAGAACAAAGTATCAAGACAGCAAGCCAAAGCTGAATGTGTAATTAGTGTATCTTGACCTAGAACGTGAGTGCACACGCTCCCCCCCCCCCCCATGCCTTGAGAAGATACAGATCCTGATTCAGTAGGCCTGAGAAAGGTTTAAGAGTCAACCTTTCGCTGGGCAGTAGTGGCACACGCCTTTAATCCCAGCACTCAGGAGGCAGAGGCAGGCGGATCTGTGAGTTCGAGGCCAGCCTGTTCTACAAGAGCTAGTTCCAGGACAGGCTCTAAAGCTACAGAGAAACCCTGTCTCAAAAACCCAACAAAAACAACACAAAGAAAGAGTCAACCTTTCTATCAAGGTCCTGGGAGGTGCCAGCACTGCTGATCCCTGGGTCTAGAATGCTTTTGGTTTCTGATTGAGAATCACTGTGTTTTCAACAACCATGTTTCTGGATTAAGGGAAAGTATATCACGGGTCTTATGTTCAGAGAAGGCCCTGGGTTGCACCCCATCCCCTGTTTAAGAAGAGTGAGAATGATTACAAGAGAAAGTATAGTTGTTTAGGATTCAAAACATTTGTCTAAGAATGCCTGTATTAACCCTCCTCCCCCTCCCCAAAATGGGCAGTGGTAGTGTGCACCTTTAATCCCAGCACTTAGGAGGCAGAGGCAGATGGATCTCCGTGAGTTTGAGGCCAGCTTGGTCTACAGAGTGACTCCGCAAGAGTGTAATGTGTGTGAACAGTGAAAATGCTCTGATCTGAGCTGGGTATTTTGGGCAGTGTTTGTTGGTATAGTGTGGTGTGGTAGTGTGTATGATGTGTTGCTGCTATTGTGTCCTCAGAACCAAGACCACAGTGAAGTCGTTTGACGCGACATGACTGACTGAGCATTGCCAGAAACACTTCCAATGTGTTTCCTCCTTGATTTTGAATTGTTTTGGCCTTTGTATGTTGAAAAAACTTTTAATGCTGCCAAACCATTTGGCAGCTCCCACATTCAGTTATAGGACCTCATATGGGGTGGTCCAGTAAATGAACAGATACCTTCATGGTTTGTAGGATGGGTAAAGGGGATAGACGGAGAAGAAGGGAGCCCTCAACCTCGTGATCAGGGCTGGCACCTGAGCTTAGCCCAGCCCCAGCGGCCTGCAGGGCCTCTTCTCTTTGCTGCCAGGATCTAAAGGCTCTTGTCAACCTTCTCTATCTTTATCCAGCAAGAAATGAGGATCTTCAAATTCTCCCTCTGCCCTGGGGACTGAGTGATGCCAGGAACCCTGAGCCTGGGGAAATCTCTTATTGCAGGACAGATTGACAGTATTTAAGTAGATGTGTCAAGAGCAGTTATAAAAGCCCCGTTTTTCTGGGGTAGGGAAGAACAGTACAGGATAAAGGCAATGCCAAGTCAACAGCCCCAGTCCTGATGTGAGCTTACAGACCGCAGCAAATCAATTGTCCGAACTCCGCACCTCTCTCCCCAGGTTCCGACACTCGCAGAGGCAGGGCTGCGATGGCTTGGCGTTCAGAGAAAGGACAGCAGTGAAGAGAATGGGCACTGGGATGTAGAGCTTGATAACTTGTCTGAAATCGTGTGGCGATTCAATCAAATGTAATCAAGAAGCCAGGAGAGGCTAAAGCATCCAATTCTTCTTAATTAACAAAAAAAATCATCTAATTATCAGTGTAAGCTCCAATTGTGGTCCTTTTGAATGGTCATTTATGTGTTATTGTTGCATTTGACATTTAGATGGAATGCTTTAATGAAAACAAGAGCCAATTCCCTAATCAGTAAATTGGCCTGCCAGTGCCTTGCTGGGGCTCTTATTCTTATTTTCTTATTGAGAAGCTAAGTTAAGAATTAGAAGTACATAACCCATTTCTAATCATGTATAGCCCTTCTTCCAAGGCTAGAAAGAAGAAAACAGGCTGGCAGATTGGTCAAGGCAAACTTGAATGTTTCAGACTCAGAGACATCCTGGAACACATGCTATGCTTGGCTGCCTTGGCTGCAGTAGGATGTAGGCGAGCTCTAAGAGTCCGACCTTACCTGAATGACGCTCTCAAGAGCCACCTGTTCCTATTATATGGAATTTGTAGGGCTCTTGTGGCTCAGATCAGGACAACAGCCAGTAGACAGGGCTTGGAAATGTTCTTTGTTAGGCCCTTTCAAGCAGTGATCTGGCTTTTCTTAACAAGTAGTGGTGGTCACAAGGTGTTAAAAGAGGTCCTGATGATGTGTTCAGCAATTCTGGCCTTGCACGGCCTTGGGACAGATACTCAATCATGAAGTCCTGGCTACTTGGTGTAACAAACATGGATCGCCTTGCTGGTCTCACACTCGGCTGTGGTCGAAGAGCTGTTAAGCACAAGATGAATGCTGAACGATAGAAATCAATGGGGCACTGCCTGGACAGGTGTGCTAGGGAGCGGCAGGTACATTTTGAGAGTCGTCCTCTGAGAAAGCGTTTCAAGGAAAATGCTGCCATAAAGGATCTGCCCAAGTTACTCTCTTCTCTAAACACAGCGGTTTTTGAAATGCTTATGTGGGGAAACTAGAAGGGAAATGTCTGGTTAAATTTGCTCCTGTTTGTCATTGTTTTCTTTGCCTGGAGTCATAAACAAAACAAGTCAGAGTCTGTTGTTCTGTCTGAACTCATTTCTGGACATCACTTTATGTGAACAGAAACTCTTGGGCAGACCTGAGGGTGGCTTGCATAGTTAGACATGTAGAAATGAAAAAGAAAATGCAGAAGAATATGTGAGCCCAGTGCAAACCCTGCCATGGCCCCTTGCGTGTGCTAGGACACCTACTTAAGTGATATCACCTACGGCTGCTGTCTGGTTTTGATGGAGCCATGTGACAGGCCCCGAGACGACTCCTGTCAGATCCACTTGACTTGAGACTAAAATTGCAAATGTGAATCTCCTGATTTTTATAAAATGTCTGTGTTAGTTTGGGGTTTAAGTTATTCCACAAGTAACGATGCTGAGATGTCAAGCAGCAGTTGTCTAAGATGGGTTGCTCTCCTGGATGGCACCCAGCTTTGCCGCTACAGAAACTGACAAGGGGACAGATGAAATGTTCCGAAGATGAAGACTGTAATGAAAGTCTGCCAGAAACACTCTAATTTAGTCCTTAGGAACCAAATATTTAAGTGATAGCATGAAGGCAGGAGCATACGTCTCTGCTCTACCCAAGGGCTAAACCGTCTGGCAGTAATCAGAACCGACACGGTGACAAGGACTCATGATGTGAAAAGACTCCTCCAGAAGCCATGCTTGCATGGGACACTTTCATTTCAATAGTGTGTGGAAAAAAAGATTTAATGAGCAAAAATGATTAAGCCATAGGCACCTGTCAACCTTGTTGTAATGTTCTCTACAGCTTTCCTTCCTTCTAGAGTCTCTGTTTGGTTTGGTTTGGTTTGGTTTGGTTTGGTTTGGTTTGGTTTGGTCTGGTCTGGTCTGGTCTGGTCTGGTCTGGTCTGGTCTGGTCTGGACTGGTCTGGTCTGGTCGGGTCGGGTCGGGTCGGGTCTGGTCTGGTCTGGTCTGGTCTGGTCTGGTCGGGTCTGGTCTGGTCTGGTCTGGTCTGGTCTGGTCGGGTCTGGTCTGGTCTGGTCTGGTCTGGTCTGGTCTGGTCTGGACTGGTCTGGACTGGTCTGGACTGGTCTGGTCTGGTCGGGTCGGGTCGGGTCTGGTCTGGTCTGGTCTGGTCTGGTCTGGTCGGGTCTGGTCTAGTCTGGTCTGGTTGGTCTGGTCTGGTCTCCACAGGCACTTTCTCTTCACAGAAAGCATACAGCTTCCACCCTTGGCTTGCTGGGAACACTCCATCTACCACCCCCACCTCTGCTTTGTGGCATGTTCTCTTTTCTTCCCCTGAGAGGAAGAGGAGTCCGAAGCCTGATGGGAAATTTCTTCAGGTGTTCCCACATTCTAAGCATTGGTTTTCTAAACGTTTGGGCAAGAGCAGAGGGCAAGCATGCAGAGTCGAGGCTTCTGACTGCCCGGATGTGCTTGTGATCTGTTTTTCTAACACCGTGGTGGTGAAGCATGTGAGGTTTTACCTAATAATTAATTATCTTCTCTTTCCTTCTCCTCTCCCCATACTTAACTCTGTTCATGACTATAAATGTGACTTCTAGTTGGGCTTTTTGCATGATGTCATTGATCAAATTCACTGCCTTTGTAGTTTTCAAACTGTATTTTTGAAGTATTATGAACGTTTTCTTCCCTGAAGCTTCCCACCACAGGGCCTCAGACCACAAATCCAAACAAAGAAGAATAATCCAGGGTCTAATGTCACCTTATCATTTTACCCTTGAGTCTTGGTCAAGGTGCTTAGCCTGACTTGGAGGTAGGAGCCTTTAATCCCAGCACTCAGGAGGCTGAGACAGGTGACTCTCTGAATTTAGGGTTGTTTTTTTTTTTTTTTTTTTTTTGCTTTTTTTCTCTCTATGAATTTGAGGGCAGCCTGGAGCCTGGGCTACATAGTGAGAACCTGTCTCAGTAAAAGAAAAAAGAAAAGAAGGAGGAGGAGGAGGAAGAAAGGAAAAGAGAGAAACAAACACCTAGAATTATATATACAAAGTAGTGTTAGTAGAACTTTATTCTTTGACTTGGAAATTTCTAGTAGTATTCACAGACACACTAAAACCATATTCTCGAGACAAACTTATGGGCTAGAACCCTAACTATGCTTGCTAAGCAGATGTAAATCTTTAAGAGGGGGAAGAGAAGCTCCACCCACTCCGGTTCCTTTCAAACAGTAACTGTTTTGAAACTTCATATGGGCTGAGCATTTTAAGCTTTAAACTTGACAAGTTTTGACAGGCCTCCTTCAGTAGAACTTAGACTGTGTGCTGCGAGCCCTGAGGTGTTGGATGGGGCGGGAGGGCAGGTCTTGAGAGAACTGTCGATGTCCAGCCTCAGCAGCATTATATGGGTGTCCTTCTGTGGTGCTTTGTAACCCACAAGTGCACACACCGTATGTCACCCAAGTCCCAGGTGTCCCCAGGGCCTTTCATTTGTGAAGTAAGTTAATATTTTTAAGCAATATGCAAATATTTGGGCTCCTTATCCATCCTTTCCAATCCTTAAGTTAGAATGACTTATATTTTGTTTTTATTAAAATATGTTAATAATACATAATAACGTGTTTCAATGACTTTTATATACATTTATGATCATATTCCCCCATTTATAAAAATTACTTATTTTTATGAAGTTTAATTATGCTATTGGATTAAATTCTATCACATGGATAGCTAGAAATTTGAGGTGGCTTAGCAGTTAGAAGCACTGGCTGCTCTTCCAGAGGACCCACGTTCAATTCCCAGCTCACAACTGTCTGTAACCCCAATCCCATAGGACCCAGTGCCCTCTTTTGGCCTCTCTGGGCACTGCACACACATAGAACAGAGGCAGACATGCAATCAAAGCACCACACGCATAACTAAAAATAAAGGGGGAAAGGTTACAGTTAACAGGATTCTGTGATAAACAGGCAACATCTTGAGTTTAAAATATATGAACCAAATATTTGAAAGTCTTGTCTGTGTCACTGCACTCCCAGAACCCAACCTTGAGGTGAGAGCACAGATTACCTGGTCATTTGGGAGGGGACCATGCTAGTTAGGTGGGGATACTTACTGCCTTCATTGGAGCACAAGCATCAACATCCCCAACGATCTAGATTCCAAATGCTAACCCTGAGAGAGATAGAAACTCCCGGTGAGAGCAGAGGGGAGTCGTGGCTGGTTTGACCATGAGGGGATCAGAACCCCAGGAGGTACTCTAATAGTTCTTAACACGGCCTGGGTTACCCCGGGAAGTGCCTGTCAATAAAGACATAAGCAGTGGTCAACTGACAGTGTCCAGATTAATATACAAAGGAACCAGGTGAGTTCATCAATAATACGTCAAGGCCCGTTAAAACAGTAACGGTCTTTCAGATCCACTGAGCCAAATGAAGTCAAAACCGAAAATAGCTACGAACCCAGCATTGGTCTTTTCACTTATATTTATCTCAAATTAATTCCAAAATTGTTCATATGCTCATAAAATTCACAGCGCAGTATTTCACCCCTGACGGATTTTCAGGGCCTTGCGGCTCTCAATTAGAAATTACGGAGTGAATTACAGAGTGATGTGTTCTCGGAGGCCTCTACCTCTCAAATGTTAGGGGTCTGTCCTCATAAAAATGTTCTTTGAAGGGGGGCTGGAGAGATGGCTCAGTGGTTAAGAGCATTGCCTGCTCTTCCAAAGGTCCTGAGTTCAATTCCCGGCAACCACATGGTGGCTCACAACCATCTATAATGAGGTCTGGTGCCCTCTTGTGGCCTGCAGACATACACACAGACAGAATATTGTACACATAATAAATAAATATTAAAAAAAAGTTTTTAAAAAAAATGTTCTTTGAAATTACACATCACAGAATGAGACCGAGCCGGTAAGTGTGATGCACAGTGTAAGGTCTATTCACGTTGGGAGAGTTTATTGTTAGAGTCTCACTGTTCCATCCCCTCAGCCAAGATTCCATCCGACAGCGAACCAAAGAGGCAGTGGTCCTTCCCCCCACAAGCCTTCTTATTTCTTCCTCTGGGAGGCAGAAACAGTAGTTTTACTTAGTATTCTCCAAAGAGTCCTAAATAATCTAAAATTTTTCTGCCTAAATTTTATACCAATAATTAAAAATGAAGGCAAAGTCAAACTTGCTTAAAAAATGAGAAATAAATCTGAATTTCAGGCTTTCAGGAAAATGCTTAGAGCATAACTCATGGACAGCTGTCGTGTGTCTCCTTCCCAGGGTGTTGAGAGGGCCACATCCCAGATGCTAGGTGAGGAGACCGTGGGATGAGAAGAGGCTGGAGTAGCGAGCTGCCCCCAAGTGACAAAACGGAGTTTACCATGGGGTCAGAACACCCTCAGCACTGCCATGCTGCCTGACTGCTCTAGGGCAAGATTCTTCTTAGCTGCTTCTCTTTCTCCATATTTCAAGTAGACATACTCAGTGCTTACTGGTTACTTTCGGGTCACTCATATATAAATATTCCCCAGGTTATGTCAACCCAAAGGCATGTGTTTGTGGAGCTACTTACACAGATGAGTACAGACCTGACATTTCCTGTAGAGCTTCTGAAACTAAAGCAGAATTCAATCCATACTATGTACAATGTTTGATGCAAAAGAGTGACAACCGCGCTCCCCTGGGCAAATTTCAGCATGAGTTTTCCTAGAGGGGAACCGTCCCCTAGCAGGCTGACCCTCCCCACGCTGTTGTGAAAGTAACAAATGCCGCAGAAATGTGGGGCCTCCGCTCAAGTAGAACTTGCTGGTTCCTGATCCCTGTGGAGGTTTGGTCAAGGCACACTTCATTCTGTAGCATTTGAAGAGGACTCTGGGACCGCCCACTGAAGCAAGCATTAACCGTGCAGCACCGCCGCCACTAGCAAATGCGTTCAAGGACTCTGCCGGAGTCATTCTGAGGCAGCCACCACCAGCCAGCCTGAAAAACTTCTCGGATGTCTGGTTTACTTTTCTCCCACCCCGAATTAGAAGAAAACAAACAAAAACTTGTTTTCATTATTTTTTTCTCTGAGTGTCCATATCTTCTCTCCCTCTGGGCCGCTGCTTCCGAGTTCTTAAAACAAATGCACCCATAGAGCCGACACCGCTGGTGATCGGCCCCAGCCACCTCTTTGGTCCCACAGCTCTCTACCAGCCTTAGTGCTTGTATCTTTCGTGACCCACTCTCATACTGCAGCATATAAAAACCTACGAGTTTAGCTTTTGCTTTTCTTTCTGATTTTTGGGGGTTTTTTTGTTGTTGTTTTGCTTTGTTTTGTTTTCGAGACAGGGTTCGTTTTTGTAACAGCCCTAGCTGTCCTGGAACTAGCTCTGTGTACCAGGCTAGCCTCGAACTCACAGAGATCCACCTGCCTCTGCCACCAGAGTGCTGGGATTAAAGGGATTAAAGGTGTACGCTACCACAGTCCGGCCCCCTACAGGTTAATCTTAATCTCAAAGTTATCTGCCACCATCTCCAATCTCCTCCACATCAGAACCCAGGGCTGGGGTCTGGAGAAATGCCTCGGGGGTTGAGAGCACAAGCTGCTCTTGCACAGAACTCAGGTTCAGGTCCCAGCAACCACATCAGGCGGCTCACAACAGCCTGTAACTCTAGTCCCTAGGATCTGACTCCATCGTCAGGCCACCAAGAGCATCAGGCACAGGAATGGCACACAGACATACAGACAGGCAAAACTCATACATTTAAAATAAAAATAAATCTTAAAAGAGTGAAGAAACAGGCCTACACTGTCCACCTGTCTCAGCTTTCCTGCGAAGAGGAGGACATTTGTCCTGCACAGCCTTCCGTTGGCTTTGGGTGATGTTCATTCAGCACAGCTGGAAACTCCTCACCTTCTCTAAATGTCAGAAGTTTTGTGTTGAGGTTCTGTTTGGCTGTCCCAGCAGGATGATTTCAGAGGGATCTGAATCATAAGAGGGTTCCCTCTGTGATAGACAGGAGGTGGCCTTCGATGGGAAGTCACCAGGAATAGTCTCTGCCCTCTTAACTACAAGGGACTGATTAGACAAAAGCAAAGGCCACGTTCACGCCCTCCCCTTTCTGTCTTCACTTAAACTCAGGAAAACAAACACAGTTGTGTAAGTATCAGTGCAAATCTGTGTAAACCAGTTCAGGGAGGGCAGCATCTCCAGCTAACCCTTTCACTGCTGGCATTCTGGGACAATGGCAGCTTCCCCCAAGTGTGCCATTGCACCAGGAGTGAGCGGCAACATGGATTCGGAGAGATTTTAGGTACAAGAAAGCAAATCGGCTCCATTCAACAATGTAATCCACCCACTCCAGATGCATTTTACTACTCTAAGCATCCAGATTAAAACGAGGGTCTGACGAGATGGCTCAGGGGGTAAAGGCACTTGTTGGGAAACCTGACGACCTGAGTTCAATCCCTGGAGCCATAAGGTAGGAGGAGAGAACCAGCTCCCACAAGTTGTCTTATTACCTCTACATACATGCAGTGGCGCATTTGTACACACATACACACACACACACACTCATAATACCAGATTAACAGCAGCCATGAACCATGAGATATAGATCTTGAATAATTCTTAACTTTATTATTGCATCTAAACATTCTAGCGACCACAGGCCCCAGTACTCTGGTTGAGAACCTTTTGGGCAAGTCCTGTTCTGTGGTTTCAAACTCACTTGAATCTTGGCTATGTGGAAGAGGCTCCAGGTGGAAACGCAGAGTTGAGCCAGAATGTCACAGCACTCGGGGAGGTTCCAGACAAGTTGGCCCAATTTTATATAAATACTATATAGCTATATAGGCATGAAATGAAGCTCTTGGATGTCTAGCTTTTCTTTATATTTGTTTCTCTTTTCATTTTTGTTGCTGTTTCCTATTTATTTGTTTGTTTTGGTTCTTTTTTTTTTTTTTTTTTTTTTTTTTTTTTTTTTTGCTAATTTCATCCAATTGGGAAGTAATGCATTTTCCAGAAAGTTTTTTCAAAATAGTTTATTATTTATTCTAGTAAAAATACAAACATGATAAGGCCATTTTCTTTAAAGTCCCATTCACATTTCTTTAAGGCAGATAAAAATCTCTCGTGCCTTCAACAGAATCTATTCAAACCAGAAATTTCCTAAGTAGATTACAAATGTTAAACTCAGCAGTGCCCCCACGTACACTTTTTGTTAAAAAGAAGTTTTTAGTCCTGATTGTCCTCCTTCATACACAAGTCCAAATGGAAACATTGGCCCTAAAAGTATTGAGCCTTGTTGCCCTTAGACTCTAAGGTTTAAAATGACGCCAGCTAAACATGAGACCATACGAAACATGCTTGAGGCAGCAGTCTGCCTTTTGGCTCTGGTCTTTATTTTATAGATGAGGTCATGGTAATCACCTGCTCTGGTCTTTATGTAGACAACACCCATCTACAGTCTAAAGGTAATGCCTTCCATTATTTGGGCCATCTGGTCTACCTACTGAAAAACACATCATTCTTGCCAGCAAAGAAATATATGACTAAAACTAGGAACAGAAAATGCCTCACTGGAGGGGTTAGAGCTGCAGATGAAATTCAATGGCTTCCCTGGAAAATGCTTAAAAATGCACGTGGCTCAGTTCCACATTAATACAGCAGCAATCAAAACAGACTGAGAGAAGAGTTATGAATAGACTTATTTTGTAAAGTCACTTTACGCACCCAGCAAAACCAACCAAGGGTAACATGGGCTCCCTCAGCATTGATGTTGCTTAAATCCCTCCTTTGAGTGCCTTCCATTTAATTTGGCCAGCTACATGCATTTTGTTGCTTTTTCCTAGCTTCGTGGAAAATAAAAAAGGAGCTATGCAGATGTTGCCCACTGTGTGGAAGGACTGAACATGCTCAGTGGGCGGGCCTTACTGACTTCTGAATGAAAGCCTTGTTACCTGAAGGTGTTTGCCAGATAAAGTTTGACATTAACCCTGAGGACAAGGGAAAGAATTAGCCTTTTCAGTATGACTGCCACTGTCCCATACCCTGAGGTCATGTCCGTGCTGGATTCCCTCCTTGGGCTCCTACCACCATTCAGAGGTGACAGTTTCCCAACTTCTGTGTAGAATAACAATTTCAGCGGCTAGATTTGCGCTGCAAGGATCTCAGATGGTAAGCAGCCTGCCTGCCCTGCAAGTCCTCCACACCAATGTGGGGCATAGCACTCTTGCTCTTTAAAAAACCATGGTCCAGCACATGCTCTGTTCACTTTGGTTGAATGGCCACTTTTAGGCTGTCAGCTTGCCCAGCTGCTTCAAAGTCTGATTCATAAGATTAGAATAATACTAGTTCCAAACTCACAAACATGAAGACCCAGTGTGTGGGCACCATAAGTCTGGGCTCCAGGGTACAACCTAGCCTACATGCAGGTTCAGGCAGCCTCCTTTTTTAGCAGGGAAGGACAGCCCCAGACTTGAGTCAACCCGCTGTGACCACCCATGGAGTGTAAGAGTTAGTCACGGTCTCTCTGAGGGTGCAAAGGTATTGTGGGTTATTCTGCGTCCCAGGCTAACATGGGGAGAATAACCTATTTCATTTTATTTTTTTTTCCAGTTCTCTCAGGCCAGGCACACCACAGCCCTTTGAAACGATCTGTTTCCCTTACCCCACCCATGAATGTGCCAAACCAGCCTCTAGGACATGGATGGATGTCTCATGAGGACTTACGAGCTAGAGGACCCCAGTGCCTCCCATCCGATCATGCCCCCCTGTCTCCACAAAGCAGTGTAGCCTCTTCAGGAAGTGGTGGGAGTGAACACTTAGAAGATCAGACCACTGCTCGTAACACAGTCCAAGAAGAAGGTAGTGGTATGAAAGGTGAGTGACCACACGAGGAACCAGAAGGCCCTCCCTCCCTTGATCTGGAGTCCAAGGGGAAAGAGAGGTGGTCAGTAGGAGAGATGGAGCCCAGCTCCTCCCCTTAGGCCCGTGCACTCGAGCCACACCCTCCAGAACTCCAGAGCTGGCTCTGGAGAAAAGGGCTTGGAGCCCCTGTCCCGCTGATAAAGATGTTAGCTGGGGAGTTAGCCAGGCAGACTTTTGGGACAATGCCAAGGGCAAGCTCTGAAAGTGCCATGGAGCTGCCATTAATACACAGTCCTGAGGTCTGGTATTTCTGATTCTTGATCAGTGATCAGTGATCATTTGCCCCTACCCAGAAGCCAGAGCAAGGAAGGTCAGTATCCTTCTGTCTGCTTTCTGTGCACTGACTCTTAGACAGTGAGGGCTCCTGCTACCCTGGATAGAACCATCTTAGAAGACGCCAAGCTGCTCCACCCTCTGCCTTACTGTGGCCAGGGACCTGTCACTAATTGAGAAAAACAAACTAAGGATCTTTGATTACTTTATTTTCTCTCAATGAAGAATTGCAGTAATATTTCTTTTTATTACTTTTTTGTTTGATGGCCAAAGAAACCTTAAAGCCCATTTCTCTGTATCTGCTTCAGTGATGTGAAAACCTTCAGTGTTTTGAGTCCGATAGTAGGCTTGCATATTGATGAGAAAGGCTCATTGTGCAACCTAAATAAATGTTCCTACATTGCCTGTCAAAGTACCCTCTCCTACGGATCCTCCTTGGGAGACAGAGATTTCCAAAGTACCCATGATGGGTTCCTAAAGGATGTGTTCTGTATTTTTAGACACCAGTCGTTGGAGGGCTAGAAGTCCCTAGGGAAAGATCCTCAATCAGAGACATGCTGATAACAATGTTAGCTACTGAGACAATAGCCATGCAGGCTTCTGGGACAATGCTGAAGACAGGATCTGAGTGGGGCCTCTGTGCTGTTGTTAATCCACACTCCTGACATGCTTGCTGTTGCTAACCCTCCCCTTATACAAAAGCAGGCTCTTGACCTCATCCCTGCCAACATGGGATCCTAGCACAGAGAGTATGTTCTCATCTTCCCAGGTGCCGGATATAAGAGAGAGCGAGGCTGAAAAGTGGAGCCCATCACCTTAGGGAGTGAGGCTGACCTCCAGTCTTCCTCTGTCCCAGCCCCTTCCCATGATGGTCATGTGATGAGAGACCTGTGGAAGTAGGGTGTGTCTTCAAATTTTCCTCTGGGGATAAAAATGGATCTTTAAGATCAGCTGAATGGAATGGGTCATTTTGGCATACAGGGTGGCTAACCCTCTTTCACAGGGCTCAGGGGACTGCATCATAGTGTTGCAGGATGGGCAAAACCAAAACCCAAGTGATGCTACATCCCGGTGAAGCTCAGTATCTGGACAGCCGGGACAGGGCTCCATTGGTAACACAGAGGATTACTGTCTGCATGTAGACCCACAGGAGTAAGCTGTTTGCTGGGGAGAATGCCCGCTTCACTGTCTGGTGTCTCAATATGCTTACTTCATTCTTTTTACTTTATTTTCTTTCTTTCTTTCTTTCTTGTTGTTTCTTTACTTGTTTGGTGGGCTTATGCACTTAGCCATTCTCCCAGGGTGGGAAAATGTATGTTTGAAGCTTCTAAGGTAAGAAGTGAATAGAGATAATGTGTTTATTTCTAAAGAAATGTGAACAAAAGGGGAAATTGAATGAACATTCCATAGGCTTGGTTTGGGGGACAGGGAGGTTGTTGCTTTCCGGATAAAAGTCAGATGCCTTCCAGAACTCAGGGGGCACCTGTAGATAAGCTCACTTGGCTCCTTTCTCTAGAATTGGTGAGAATTGTCTTCTCAAGCTTAGTCACAATCAAAATGTCACATCCAAGATTCTCATTGTGAACACATAGGTATCAAGGAAAAAGAAGCTATTTGGTGACTGGTTGGAATAAAGGACCCTCTCCCTGTGTTTCTGCCTGCTTTGATCTATCAAACTTACTTTTCTTAAAGAAAGTGAATGGAGAAATCAATGGATAAGGACACTGGCAAGTAATGGGAAAATCAAGAGAAGAAACTTCCCAACTTCTGTGTAGAATAACAATTTCAGCGGCTAGATTTGCGCTGCAAGGATCTCAGATGGTGAGCAGCCTGCCTGCCCTGCAAGTCCTCCACACCAATGTGGGGCATAGCACTCTTGCTGGAACTATTTATAGGGGAAATATTTTCAATTCAGCTGATAATATCGGATAGTAGAAATGTCCAAACACCCAAACACATTCTGACGTGGCAAAGGGCCAGTATTTGTTGAGCACAAATATTCTTTACCCAGCCCTATTGTGAGGTGGCCATCAAGAATTCCTCTATATCAAGATTACTCAACATGGCCTTCTAAAATTACATCTAAGAAGCAACCCTTAATACACCCATCCCAAGGGTTTGTCATTTGATCTCCAGGCCTAAGAGCAGATGATTATGTAAATTTCCAAATTATTCCCCACGTTCTTAATGGACTATGAAATTAAGTCATGTGTATCTAAGAAGAGCTGGTTCTTCCTGTGGAACCCCATGTGTGCTTTCTTGTGCCCAGGACCTGTGGCAGGGGCAGAGGCACTTGGATAATCACCGAGCAGCTGCTTTTCTAGATTTCAAATGTCTGATCTGCAAGAACAAGGAAACTGGAGTAGAAGTTTTGAAGAGTTCCCGTATCCTTTGGGAACACATATCACTCTCACCTCACGTCTTGGGAAAAAAAAATAAAAGTCACCATAATTGCATTCATCTTTCTAGCCAAATGATGTACATGGCTGAAATCTTGGGTTTGTTCTTACCTACATTCTCATCAGGACAGAATAGCCAGCTTGGCCACCATCCTCCTTTGGGAATGTACCTCTTGGGTCAAGCATGCAGAATAAGTCCTCAGAGGATTAATTGCTTCCTCCTGAATCTCTGTGTTTTGCTTTCTCTAGCAAACACTCATCCTACTGGTTTAGGTGGACTGTATGGACTATGTAGGGCCCAAGGCTTAAGACAAACCATGCATGGGCTGGAGTACTGTGCTTGGAAACTCAAGCAGCAACTTGAGCCAGAATATGACATTTTTCTGTTACCAATCCCTTGGGACTTGGCTACTTAGAAATGTTTGGACTAACTGTGCTGGCTATGTTTTAAATTCAGGTCTCTGTGTTCTTTACAAAAACATCACTGTGACTTATCCCAGGAGAAGGACTCTTGATTCTGAGTTGGTACTCAGTTATAATATCCGTCATTTCCAGGTAGCAGATGAATTGAATGTACTTGCTCAGTGCTCATCTCAGGTAGGAGAGAGAAGGAAGTCTCATATCACTAAATTATTGCTTTCCTAGAAAGAAGGAGCCTGGTGGGGGAAGGAACGTATCTGTCCCTCAGAGTAGCATCATGACTCTCTGCACTGATGAATCCAAAATCCAGAGATCTATCAGAGGGCCAGGGTTCCTGGCGTGGCTTTGGGATAGGGGACAATCTGATTCAGTTTTGTCTTCACTTAAACCATTGGACATCTCTGTACCTACTGAGCTGTGGGAGGCAGAGGTAAGGGTTCCTCTAGCCTCAAGAGACTCACGTTAGCCCCAGGTACCTGATGTGGGGACGCTGCTGTGGATGTCCGGTCTCTCAGACGTTTGTCTCCACTTGAGGTGAGCACCACGATGGGCCCTGTTGCAAACAGGGCAAGAGTCTCTAGAGAAGGCAAGGAGGCGAGGCCTGGGGCAGAGCCTCAAAGGCGTGGTTGCAGGCCAGCAGTACAGATGGAGGGAAGGTTCTCTGTGCTGAGGGAACAGCACTGCGAACTTGTATACAGTGCGGGCATAACCTACGGCTAGGGTGTTAAAAGGCAGTCAGGAATCTGATTTGCTGTGGAGGAACCAGATCCTTGACCTGGAAAAGGATTGTGCCTTTTATTCTGAAATTGCTGAGGGAATCGCCTGCCTAAATTCGCATTAGAAAGTGGAACTTGCAGGGCAGTCTGGGAAGTAAAGGGGGAAAGGGGAGTGTTGAGAGCCGGTGCAGAGGAGGAGGGTTTCTCAGCAACAGGGGAAAGCGAACCTGGGTCAGGACAAGTGGCCATGTGAACGGAGACGGAGGAGTGTGGCTCAATTTCTCCGTGAGAAACAGAATGGAGAGGACTCGGTGACAACCGACGTGAATGGTGATGAGCCAGTGACACTCGGGATGACACCTAGGTTTCTGCCTGGGCTAGCAGAGAAGTTCTCTACAGTGCAGGGCCTCTGGGACTTAAGGAGGGACCACAGTAACGTGGGAACTTTCAGCAGTCCCATGGAGGTTTGCTCAGTGGACCTGTGGGCTCCATGCTCGACCGTGGCCCAGTTGAGCAGGTTCTGTGTTAGGCATAGTGAAGGGTGTCGGACGTTCCCCTGGAGGACTGCATTCCAGGAGTAGAAAAGCTCGGCTGGAGGAAGAGCAGTTGCCTGGATGAGGGGGTGGAGACTGGCGCTGTAGGCTCCTGTGGGAGTGGCAGCTCATCACAGGACATCAACTAGGTAGGCTTAGCAGAAGGCTGCTTCCCGTTAGCAAAGACGCAGACGTAATAGAACGTGGTTATTATGTGTGTGTGGACAGAATAGGGACAGAAGAGGGAACTCCTGCCTGGAGTAACCTTGAATGACACGTGGTAGCTATGAATGAGGACAGCCATTGACTATGAAAATTGTTTGTCTTTTTTGAGGGAGTCTCTCAGCTGAAACTTGAGTAAACTTTTTCTCCCTGTAGCAAATAAAATATGTTGTCCCCTAGTAAACAGCTGGCTTGGGACTTGTAGTTGTTTTTGAAATGTAGACTTGATCCTTGGCCTCTCTCGGAGGGGAAATGAGAGAAATTATTTAGAGGTGAACTCTTTTTTTAAAAAGGAAACTGAGAAAACTTGGTAGGAAAAGAGTTTTGAATGCAGCGCCCCTGAGGGTCTTAAAGTCTGAGTGGTGGCATGGACGTGGTGTGGCACATGAGTGGAACACTTTTTGGTTCAGCTGTCATGGAGAGTGGCTTAGATTCGGACCGTGGCCTTTCCTGGTATTGTCTTGAATGTAGTTAACTTGAATGAATTCACCATTTTTGTGGATTTTGTGTGTGTGTGTGTGTGTGTGTAACTCCCTGACATCACCATGTGACCTGCACTGCACAAATGTCCTCATGGGCTTGGAATTGTGCTAATTCTGATAAGGTGAGAGCTCTGAAGTCTTTGAAAAGTGCATTCCAGGACTCCTCCTAGATCCAAGGGTCTCGGGACTGTTTACCTCCACTCCTCGCCGAGGGCGCATCATGTTCAGCTAGAGGACTTTAAGACCCTTCCTTCCACTTCCCTTTAACAGTACAAAACATTGAAGAAATAGCACCAAGGAACATTGTGGGATTTGGGAGCACCCGAAAGAAATCTAGTTCACTACTTGCATCTAATTCTTTGAAGTCATTTACCCCAGATTTATTTGTTCAAAGATTCGTGGTATGTCCCCATGAGAGAGGAGCCCTCCTGAGACAGGGCTCCCCTGTTCTCCTTAGGATCCAGGAGTTCCCCTCAAGAAGATCTAGCTCCTGAGGACCTGGCAGGCGCATCCTCCTTCTGCTCAGGGCCTGAAAGAACTAAATTGTTCTGGCCGAAAATAAAGACAAACTTTACAATGTCACTAAGCTGCTGCTCTCTGATCTTGAAGGATTTGCTTTCTTTCTGACTTCAGCAGTGAAATATTAGTCCCTTCATGCCCATCCTTTGTGTTTCTTCTCTTTCTCAGAGGGCAAGGATGCAGCCCACATCTTAGAGAGAAGGCTGTGTAATATCAGCCTGGCTCTCTGTGAGGAATAAGTCAATTTCTGTCATCAGGAACGTAGAGTACCAACAAATAACCTCTCTCATGGGGAACTGTTCGTTCACGTTTCTCTCTTCTAGACAAAGAGCTGTCTTAACTTCTCCCCTTCCTTATCAGCTTGTTTGTCCTCATTTGAGGTTGGGCTCTGTGTGGCTTGTTGACCTTGCTGGCATCTGCAGCAGGCATAAGGGGAAAGTAGCCCACATTCTCACTAGAGCCCAGCTTCCGTGTGAGCTGAGGACACAGCACAAAGCCTCTCCATGGTCAAGGTATCCAAACCCTAAAGGGTAGAGAAACGAGCATGGTTTAAAATTTGATCCCATTGCTAAAGACCTGTGAGTGTCCATAGAACGTGTACAAGATGGATGCATAGTCTCATTATCCAAAATAACCAGGATAATATATCTAAAATATCCAAGATAAACCGACATGGCCTGCAACCAGAGCTGGAAGGAGCTTCAAGAAGGATGGAAACCCCATGCCCACAACGCCTGCCACCCTACGGCTTCCCCATGGCTCTATTCTAGTCTCACTCAGTGTCCTTTGTCTGTGTAGTTGCACCGACTTCCATGGCAGAACCAGCAAGCGTGGATATGGGCAAGGCGAGCCATTTTCCAGCTCAGCCTTCTCCTGTGGTCTTGGTGTGCTGGCTTTTCCACTTGTTTTCCCTCTCACCAAGCACGAACCAAAGGAACCATCTTTCTTCGCTATACTTCCTGACAGCCCAGGGCCCTCAGCTGCCAGCCGGTCATTCCCCTCCTCGCTTCTCAAGCACAACTCATGGCCCGGCCTTTTCTCACCATGCTTCGGCCATTTTCCCATGATCACCACCGTCTTTCTGATGTAACCTGTGCTCCCAGGGTGCATATTTCTATGGTTTTTCTTCATCCACAGGACAAAAACTACTTTCCTTGTTTTGATGTTTCACATCTGAGGCACCTGACTCCCCTGCTGAGTATCTCCACCATATACCAAGCATTTTCTCTACCCTAATATTCTGTGGCCCTGACTTTCGCTGCTGATATTCCTACTATGTGAGGTGACCTCTACACGATGGTTTGCTCAACGGACTCCAAGCTGCCCATCCTCTTAGCAGCGGCATGCAAGGAGCTTCTTCTCCCAGCCTCGGCAACCCCGAGTGTTCATTGTTCTGTGCTATCCCCGGATTTGGGTATTCCCAGCGCTTATACTGAAGCTGGTCTCGTTTTCGCATGGGACTCAATTGTGCTCTCTGGATCACAAGTTTCTTGATGACAATGGCATGTCTTTACAGAATCTGACTTCTGCTAACAGTACCTAGCAAACACTGAACAAACAGTATTGCCTCAGCCGGCAGGGAAGTCTGCCTCACGTGGAGCAGGAGCATCTTTCTCACACTGCATGAGAAGGTGTCTGTCTAGCTTGGGACCTGCATTGCTACGTCTGACCGAAGCAAACTAGATAGATGAAGCTAAACAGTAGTACCCTGAAGACAAATAGATTCCAAATTTATAGTTCACTTCTCTGAAAAACCCCCTCTGTGACTTTCATGTACCTGAATCTTCCAACCATAGCCACAGCTTCACACGTAGGAATGGGATCCAAGCTAAGAAATAAAAATGGTTCTCAACACTGCATCCGGCAAGATGGTGTCTAGGCTTTGGTTGGAGCTCATGCCTGGCTGACTTCTTAGAGAACGCGGCAGCACAGTCACTGGAGTTGCTGCTTGTGGGAATGAAAGTCAAGGCTCTTGGTTCTCTTGCTTGTTTCCCTTCTAATGGAGTTCTGTTTTCATCTCTGTCAAGGGAAAGTCGCTCCCCACCAATCAGAGAGAGAGAGCGGTTGGTAGGCTATGTTCTTTCCTGTTGTTCTTTTGGGATTCGTTGTTGTTGTCGAGACAGGCTCTTACTGTATAGCAGGGAGGCTGTGTTCTTAAGAACTGAGCTTTCCTCCTCTTTGCTCACCCATCCTCGCTGCAGGAAGGAAAGAGACCTCCTCGGGCACATGGTGCTGAGCTAGGCGCTCTACAAGCACGCTGACTGTCTTAAGGAATATGAGGTCAAAGAAGCCTGCATTTCCCAGGAATATGCCTGGAAATAGCTCATCAGGAAGGCCTAGCTCATCCCGTTGTGAAGTTGGATAGGAACCTTTCCCAGGAAAACTACACACAGTGACCTGCCTTTTGAAGAAATGAGTGAGGCGAGCTTGCCCAGCCCTGCCTATCCCAGGGGATTCTAGCTGTCCGAATTGCTTTCTAGAAAAGAAGTAGCAGTTAGTGAGCTGAGAGTTGCCCCTCATGCTTCCCGACTCAAGGGTACTATTGTCGCTGGGGTTTATAAAGCACCCAGTTTGCAGCACGTCTTTAAAGCTACGGATTTTGCATGACTGAACTTTAGGGAGCTTGTTTTTTTAAAAAAAAAAATGGTCCATGGAATTGTTCCATCTTCATTTGAAAAGAATTGTGTCCAAGTGTAACACTGGCTTACCCAGACTTCTCTGAATCATGACGGTTGTGTTTTCTGAGCAATGACTTGGAACTTTTCAAAAGTGTGAATGGCAAACACAAAGCCTGGGGACAAAGTGATGGCGTGTAGCCCACCAGAAACCTGGAGGTGCAGTTAACATGGCCAACATGGCAACCCAGGCTTACCCCGTCTGCAGACGTGTTAGCGCTGGTCCAGCAAAAGCAACTCTGTGACATAGAATGAAGCCTGGTAAAAGACTCTAGGATGTTCTATCAGGACAGTTACAAAACTTCCAACCTGACGTGTCCTGAAATCATGACCCAGGGTGGTTCGCACTAAGGAATGTGAGGCGTTAGCACTGTCACCTGGAGAAGGCTTGTCTGAGCGCAGTTCATGATGGTCCCAGGGGAACTCTTTTATCACCGTAGATGGAAGGACTTCCAAGCATGGAATCAAGTAATTTCTAGTCTGAAACAACAGAGCTGGATGTTCCATTCTCAGAGACCCCCATCTGTGCTCCTCACACCACTGCAAGTACCCTCAGCAGGCTGGTGGCCACCTGCTGTGTCCCCCGTCCTGAGCCTCCTGTGGTTTTCCCAGGGGGCAAAGCCTGAAGTCAGAGTTGACTGGTTTCCATCAGCACTAGTTATCTATTCTAAACCTTGAAAAAAGGGGAAGATCTCCCGTCTTTGAATGCCTGTGGTAGCTCATCACTGCCTCACAATGAAACACTTTGTAATCAATGGTACAAAATCTTGTGACCAATTTGAGTAGGGATGGGATGATGTGTTGTTTTTTACTCTTTTGGCTCTTTTGCTTTTGGGGGGGGCTGCCACCCAGCTCCCAAATAAATAAATGAGGCTTATTATTACTAATGAATATCTGGCCTTAGTTTGGCTTGTTTTTTTGACAACTTTTCTTAAATTATCCCGTCTATCTTTTACTTCTGGGCTTTTATCTTTCTCTATTTTTTTCTTAATATTTATTTATTTATTTATCTATTTATTTATTATGTATACAATATTCTGTCTGTGTGTATGTCTGCAGGCCAGAAGAGGGCACCAGATCTCATTACAGATGGTTGTGAGCCACCATGTGGTTGCTGGGAATTGAACTCAGAACCTTTGGAAGAGCAGGCAATGCTCTTAACCACTGAGCCATCTCTCCAGTCCTATCTTTCTCTATTTCTGTATACCTTTCCTTACTTCTTACTCCAAGGCTTACTGTGTAGCTGGGTGGCTGGTCCCTTGAGTCCCCCTCCTTTGCTTGCTCCATGAGCTTCCTTCTTTCGTTTTCTCCTCCTATTTATTCTCTCTGCCTGCCAACCCTGCCTATCCTTTCTCCTGCCTTGCTATTGGCCATTCAGCTCTTTATTAGCCCAATCAGGTATTTTAGGCAGGCAAAGTAACACAGCTTCACAGAGTTAAACAAATGCAACATAAAAGAATGCATGTGGTACATCTTTCCTCATTAAACTAGTATTCCACATTGTGTACAAATGTAATACCTCTTAAAATAATATTCTACAATAATACCTCATAGAAAGGAAGAATGACACTTACCCAGTACCTTAGAATCTCAGAAGACTTACAATCTCTATTTACTTAACTTCCTGCTGGCAATCTCTGCAGCTCTTGTGAGGATTTGGTACAATGTAGGAATGGGCTGATACTCAGGAGACCTAGGTTCTAGTCCCCTCTTGAACATATTCTTACTCTGTGATCTAGATTTAATGGCACAAACGTTGCCATCTGTACAGTGAATAGAGGTAGGGAAAGACAATTCCGGAAACATTTTTGAAGATCATCTCAGCTCAAAAATTCTGACTTGAGAATCTTTGGGCGAATGATTTATTTCAGTTGTAATTAGCAAAACAATGACTCAGCAGCTTTTCCCTCCTGAAATTTTCTTAACTCTAAAACACTGAACCTGAGATTTGCTTCAGTTGTGCCTTGAATTGTCCATCATCCTATGGTCCAGGTAGCATTTGGATTCTTGGTGTTGTGATATCTATTGGGTTGGTATGAAAAGAAGTCAAAGACGCATTCAAATGCATCCCAAAGGTTGGAAAAGTGTCTAGCAACTCTCCCCCAACAATGGCAATGCAGTAGTCAAGAATGCCCTTTATCCCACGGGGGGCTAAGGAGGCAGAGGAAGCATCAGGCAGGGCATTTATGGGGTGCAACTGTTGCATATATTTCCTGCTTCTAGAAGAGGCTGGCATAGCGTATGGAGATTTGCGTTGAGCCTCCAAAAAAGAAAGCCAAGAAAAAGAGAAAGTGTCTTGGAGGTATATATAGACTGTCGTGTCTGTTTTCTGTGTTCTAAGTTAGTTCCTCCCAAGACAACACTAAAACAGCCCAGCTAAGACAGTGGCCCTTTGCATTTTATTTTATTATGGTGAATTCCTTTGATAACTTTAAAGGTACTCTGGAAGAGCCTACATAAAAACCTGTGTATATATGTGGAATTCCTGTTTGCCCTGAAATATTTAGCGCCAAGTTAGCAATGCCTGTTCTGAGGTAGAATAAAGGGACCCAGTGGGGTTGTCAGGTCAGCCCAAAGCTTTCTGAGGCATCATTTGCTGCCCAAATGAAGTAATAACTTTTTTTTTTCTTTTTTCTTTCCTCTGACCATCACCCTCTCCCCCTTTTGTCACCTTTTGACACACCTTTGTCCCATCTTTTGTCACCTCTTCTTGTTCCTTTCATTTCTCTCCCCATTTCTTGCACATCTTGCACCACAGATGTTCCAGCTTGGTTGAAAAGCCTCCGCCTGCACAAATACGCTGCTCTGTTCTCGCAGATGACTTACGAGGAGATGATGGCCCTCACTGAGTGTCAACTGGAGGCTCAGGTATGTGCATGCTCGAGGGAACCCTTCCCTGAGGCAGGGTCTTGAGGCTCTGCCCCAAACAGAACTTGTTTAGACCCATAACTTACCTAGCCACTCAGTAGCTTGCCTGGATCTGGGACCTGCCTGGTACTAACTGGGCCCCATGATAAGCAAGCCTAAGTTTTTGCCTTGACAGCTCAGTGGAAGACAAAGATCAGTAGGCACTCACGGGCCAGTGGAAGGGAGAGCACGTTAGGAAAAGACAGATCCAAATACACCAGAAAAAGTCCTGGGTGCTAAGAAAGAACCTGCAGCACTGCCTAGAAGTGACCTTGCCTCATTGTTCCAAAGAGTGTTGCTCCCTAGCTCTTTTCGCCCCTCTACCGAGCCAGGACTTGTTTGGGTAGGGACAGATTCCTTGTCTGTTTATCCAATCTGCTTACATATCCACGAACTTCTAACTGGGCCCGTCGGGACAGTAGCACAAACTCCACGACAGTCGGGAAAGCCGCACACACTCCATGACAGTCGGGAAAGCCGCACACACTCCATGACAGTCGGGAGAGCGGCGCACACTCCATGACAGTCCGGAGAGCGGCGCACACTCCATGACACTTTTCCAAAATTTATCCTGCTGGTCTTAGTTGAGATCGGAGTAAATTGTTTAAAATACTTCCTTCTAATCAGCTCAAATAGTAGGGGACAATGACTGGAAATGAGATATCCAGGTCTCAGAAATTACTCCCTTCTGAAGTCCTAAAAGGGCAGAATTCCTCAAGTGTGAATGCCAAAGACCAGGCAACAGTGCTCCTGAAACTAGGAATGTTTCTGCCATGCCAGGCTCTAGCCAACAGAGCTAATGGATGCTTTTGTCTCCCTGTTGAAAATGCTGTTTGTGTGTCTCAAACTGACCCCAGCTTCCTTTGAGCAATGATTTGAAGAAAACGGTGCTCTAAATGAGTTGATATTTCTCCTGCAGGAAAGAGAGGTTGTAGCATGTGGTCATGGCCTGTCCAGTCGCATGCCTCCCTACCGACATCGGCTTTCCTCGTATTCGGTACCCTCCGTTCCCCCTCTACAGGCCCGGTAAAATACCAGTATTGAGAGCCAGACAAAGCCTGAAGTCACTGAACATTCTCAGAGAGTCAAAAGCACCAATGTCAACTTCCTAGCATTTCTCCCACAACTTCTTGGATCTCAGCTGCTGCCTGAGATCCCAGGGGTTGATGGGAACTATTTCAAAGAGCAATTTGTGTTTAGGTCAAAGCTGAGAGAGAATCTAAGTCATCAGTTGTTCAAAGAGAGAGGAGAGAGAGGAAAGAAAGAAAGAAAGAAAGAGAAAAGGAAAGAAAGAAAAGAAAGAAAGAAAGAAAGAAGAAAGAAAGAGAAAGAACAGACATAGAGGGCAGTGCTAGAGCCTGACACAAACTTTTCAAAATAATTGAATTCATTTTGTTCTGAAAATTACAGCTAAACAGAAATACATCCCCAGTGTTTCCAGACGAGATGCCACTGTCACTCTTGTCTCCTCCCTGGTTAAGAGGGATTTTGGAATAGTGGCACCTGAACAGAAATTTGCCTTAGGGACCTGGTTAGGAAAAGGATCCTTTCCTGGGAAATGTGCAGACTCGACCACCACAAGGCTCTGATGAAATCCTCTCACTTACTGCTGTAGCCAGTTTAAAATAACATCCACAACTCTGCACAGTTACCTGGAGTGAAATGAATTCCACTTTTCATAGTGGAAAGGAAAAGGAAGGTTGCAGATTTACAAGAGTTCCCTGTGTGCTGGTGCACATGGGCAGCACTGGGCTTCATGGCTTCTGCAGATGCGCAGCTGCAGGAAGGCCTTGAGCACGCAAAGACCAAAGAGAGATCTCAGGGAAACCAAGAGGGACTGAAGTAGACCTGAGGACAGGTGTCTCTTAATAATATATATATTTATAAAATTTATATTGTAATAATATATAATACACATATATAATTTATATACTAATATATATAATTTAAGATGGTGAAAAAATCTCATGTTGCATGGGATAACCAGCTGTTGTACACCTCTCTGTCTAGAAGGTCATTGTCAAGCTTATAGCCAGACGGAGTCAGGAGAGGTCAGGAGAGGTTTAGGACAGTGATATCAACAAGAAGAAACACATATTGGCCAGTCTGTGAACATGTGGGAACAAAAAAGACAAAGTAATACATAGCCTCTGAGAGTCTCTAAGCTGATTCTTGAAAATGAGATATATCTAATATATTTTTTGCATTTAATTACAGAATGTTACCAAAGGCGCAAGACACAAAATTGTAATCAGTATTCAGAAGCTCAAAGAAAGACAAAATCTCCTGAAGTCTTTGGAAAGGGTAAGTGAGCAATTAGCCCAGGGGACATTTCCACCTGCTTCCTGGGAAGAGAGTAAAGAGACCCAGCTGAGGGTGTAATTTATTAGGTCTTAGAGTCCGTGTGACTTCCTGGTTATTCATGCTTCCTTAGATCCGGATGTTGTGTGAACCAATCCCTCTGGGTCCAAGCTGCTAGTGACCTACCATGCTTGCCTTGGGTGAAGTGAAACCAATGCTCCCTCCATGGGTCCATCTCCCCTGCCTTGTAGGCCACCATAGAGCATGGTGAAGTACTCTACACACAGCAAGGGCTGGCACGGACAGAGCAGCACAGGAAATGCCAGTGTGCCTGTTCCAACTGTCTACCCTGAGCATCTAGTTTATAGAAAGCCACCCAGGGGTGGCAAACATTAGCAGGAAGACTTTAGGATCCAGTGGGGAGAGGGTCGAATGTATTGGCACAGCTAGAGTTGGCTTCAGACTTCAACTTAACAGCAGATGACATCTCCATGACTCAGCCAGGAACCACCACAAAACAGTGCAACACCAACAGCAATCTGCAACCGTGAGCCCCGACACCATGCTGGGGTGATGAGTGACTCACGGGCTCCAAGTTCCTTTCTTTGCTCATTTTCCTCAGAGAGATGCCTGCGGACTAGCAGAAGTTCCTTGTTTGTGATGTTGCCTGTTGGTTCTGGAGTTGAGCAGTTTTCAGATGCCTGGCATCCCACTAGCTGCCAGCACAAGTGTAGACTGTGAATCTCTCAGCAAACCCAGGAAGCCTTTGGAAAGGGTCAAGGCAGGGCTCCAGCAAGTTCCTAAAGCAAGTGTTTTAATGGAGTGAGAATTTTTTTACAAAGCTATTCACAAAGATATGTGTGTGCTTAGTATTGTGTATAGCATGTTAAGTTGCATTAAGTATGTACCGAGACATATCATTTATATTTGAAGAACAGACATACAAAAATGCATCAGGAAATTTCTTTTTAAAGTCCCTTCATGGCAGATAGGTAGGAACTACTCACATGCACGTCCCTGGGTAAAGCATGCTCTTAAACAAAGGGAATTAGACATGACATGCCAGCTCTCCACCTAAACCTGAGGTCTGGGTGTTGTTCTTAATGTTATGCTAACTTCTCTGCCAAGCAGCTTGTCTAACAGAGTGATTATGGCTATTTTTAATCTAAGAAACTGTTCTCTTTTGGAGAACATTCAAAAAGCCAATTTACTCATTGTCCATTGGAAACTACACAAAGTGTTTTGAATGAAGATTAAATTGTAAGTCTGTTCCCTCTCATTTCTGGAACATCCTTTAGGAATGCATTAATAGCTTCTGTGAATGCAGAAGCAGGGCTCTCTCTTGCCTTCACCCTTGAGCTGACATCCATGTATCGTGTGTGTGCGTGTGTGTGTGTGTGCACGTGTGTGTGTGTTAAAGGGGTCATGTTCCTTTGACTTGGGATCAGTTAAGTCAGTGATATTCTGTGTCCTAGAGTTATATCTAGAATTACATTGACTATACAAAAATGCTTCCTCCGTGATCTCCTGAAGTAGAAAAGATCAAAAGATGCCAAATGTACCATGACTGCAGCTGAGCAAGAGGAAAGCGGGTTTGTTCTCTTTGCCTTCCTGGAGACTGGAAAGCCATGCCTGTCAGATGACCACAGTAAGCTAACCCAGGGTGTGCTGGGAGCCTGAGCTGGGCCGTCCCCCCAGGAGCACACATCCTTGAGGGCTGAGTCCCGACTCGCTCCTTTGGTGCCCACGAAACTTTCCTGCTGTTTATGGCAGGGGACTCTTAGTCCCCTGCCACTGCTGGTGGCTCAGGGACTCAGCTGAGGCATTCTCACAACCCTGCCTGATGACGCTATTGGAAATGTCACCACCCCTGCCTGCCTCTGGCATTCTTACGTCACATAGAACCCACATTTCTAAGGAGATAGCTGGGACCCCGCCCGTAGCTAGTTCATAATCAGTAGAAGCTGCTGGCTGCGTGTTCCAAGCCCTTCCATTCAGTTACCGACCGCTTGCTAAGCAGATGTTTGGACACACTCTGCTCATCCTTGCAGGGTAACTGTGAGTGGTACGTGTTTCCTGCCCCTGGGCATCTCGGAATGTGCACTGTGACAGCAAGATATGGTAGCTGCTGAGCTCACAACCCAGGGTGATTTGTGTCATCATTGAGGACAGAGCGAGAACTTCCCTAAACAGCTTGGTAGATGCCAGATGCTGTTGGGGTCTTGTGGACCCCTGCAACACAGATAAAAAGGTGGAAATGGAGAATTCACGTGAAGGGACCCCAGAAATTGTTAAAAGGTTTGGATCAGATGGTTTTGGTTTGGTTTGGTTTTGGGTTTTAGTTTTTCAAGACAGGGTTTCTCTGTAGCTTTGGATCCTGTCCTGGCACTAGCTTTTGTATACCAGGCTGGCCTCGAACTCACAGAGATCCACCTGCCTCTGCCTCTATAGTGCTGGGATTAAAGGCATGCACCACCACCACCACCCGGCTTGGTTTGGGTCAGATGAAGTGGCATTTGAGGGCAGAATTATAGGGCTTACTGGGGGCCTGGGGAGAAAGGGGGTTGAGCTTGCTGCGGCACCTGTGAGACACCAAAGCGGAAATGGCAGGTTGGTAGCCACAAAGCAAATTTGAGTCCTAGGCATGGCAGGCCACAAATGACCCAACTGTGAGTGAGTATCCCCAAGAGCGTGTCTGAGTGACAAGGGCTGAAGGAGTGCCATCAGAGAGGACCTGTGTTAACAGAGGCTGATCTGAGAGCCCTGCCTCGAGGGACCAGGGAGGGCGAAAGAATCCCAACGAGGTCTGTGAATGTGTTGTAGACTGTAAAGACTGGGTGGGCATGGCCTCTGCACTGGCAGTCGGCGGGCACTGTGGCCATGGAGAGAAAAGGTTTCCGGAGATTATTAGAGATCCAGAGCAGAAAGGCTGGCAGCACGAGTGTGGCTGTGTGGTGACACAGAAGTGCCGGGTTGTGGGCTTCATGAGCTGCTGGAGAGAAGAGGAAAAGGACATTCAGAAGAGCTTTTTCTCAATATTAATATTTAACAAGGATAAATGTCCCCATGTGCTTTTATACATTGTCTCTCCTTTTCAACACACTTCTGGGTTCTGAAACAGAACCATTTTCTGGGCCTGTAACCTTGATGCTGAGCAAGGAGCTAGGAGATGCGTGTGTGTGTGCACACGCGCACATGCATACACACACACACACACACACACGTTCTGTTGATTCCTGCTCAGAGAAAGAAAGCTGCTTCTCTAGATGTCTATGCCTTTTCTTCAGACATTCCAGACCTTGGCCTTTTGAGGTTACATCTGTGGCCCTGCTTTTGGCAACTACTGCAGAGCAACAGTAGCTCAACTGGATAGCATTGTGTGATAAATATCTCCAGGAACAATGCCTTTACAAAGGCACCTATGGTGGATCCAGCCAAGGGAGGTCTTGTGCACACCATTGCATCTGGCCCCACAGTCTCCTCACAAAGCATTCAAGACAGAGGTCTCTTTTGTGAAAATGGAACTCAGGGGAGGGCACCTGCCCTAGCGAGTGGATTCATGGTGAGCCCTGCAAAATCACCTCCCCTTCATCTCTTGGTATCTCATGCATTTGTTTGTCTTGTCCAGTAATGCAAAACACACATGAGGGTGGGGGAGAGGGGAGACAGACAACGAGAGGGGGAGAGAAAGAGAGAGAGAGAGAGAGAGAGAGAGAGAGAGAGGAGAGAGGAGACAGAGAAGAGAGATTGTGAACTCGAAAACCAGCAAACCCATTTGTAGTGGTATTTCATTTGTATGTTAATAAATAAAGCTTGCCCGAGGATCAGAAAAGTAAAGCA
The DNA here is from genome assembly GCF_014885135.2 of Alexandromys fortis. Taxonomy (NCBI): domain Eukaryota; kingdom Metazoa; phylum Chordata; class Mammalia; order Rodentia; family Cricetidae; genus Alexandromys; species Alexandromys fortis. The sequence goes on from NW_026068016.1 coordinate 2,199,486, forward strand.
GTCACACTGGCCATCTTACAGATCAGGCAGCAATGACACAATGACCTTTAATCCCAGGAGCCACACTAGCTTGCCAAAGAAGTGTGGGGGTGGTGCACGCCTTTAATCCCACAACTAGAGAGGAGACAGCTCTTGGTCTTAGTCTCATTCTGAGATTCCTGGAGGCAGGATCACCATTTCTGACTGAGGTAGAAGTAAGAGCCAGTGGCTAGCTGTTTTGCTTTTCTGGTCTTCAGGTTGAACCCCAATTTCTCTATCTGTCACACATCACCCATTCTGTCCCCGAGCTCCTGTCCACATGCTATCTTGCCATCGAAGTCTTGGGAATGTCGAGCCTCTCAGAGTAGGGATGAGGACTTGCCTTTATATTCCCACGTAGCACAGTGCTTCGCTGCTGGCGAGCTCAGCTGCTGGCTGGTGGATGGAGGAAGAGAGGGCACAGATTTAGGTAGAAACAGGAACCCTATATGTTATGAAACCTTCAAATTATCACCACCCGGAGGGAAGGATGGGGCCAGGGACATTCCAGGAGCACTCTGTGAGCACTGTGGCTGCCCCCAAGCTCTCTTTCCGATGGTTTATACATGGTTTTTACCATGCTCGGGAAAGGCGCTAAACCAGCACCCTTCCAAGGCCTTGAAAGCCAGCGCTAGGCTGATGTTACTATAATTTCCCTCTCATTTGTCCCCTGAAATATCTCCTCAGAAGTGGAGCCTGACTTCCTGTCACCTGCCTCCAGATAAGTCCTTGTTGGGCAGCTTTAAGGCAGGGTCATTGGACAGCTTCATTTTGCCTTTGTATTTATAATGTAAGATTACATTTGAGGCATGAAGGATCAATAGAGACTTGTCAATGTGGAAAATTAATTCCCACAGCTAAAGGAGAACACTAGACCGGATTCCCTTCAGACTGCCTCCTGGCTTGCTGCTCACTGTGGACACTCAGCTGAGATCAGGACTGTAACCTGATGGTCACAGTTTATTGAGACAGGGTCTGCCACTGTCTACAACTCATGGAATAGGCTAGGCTAGCTGGCCAGTGAGCCATAAGGACCCACCTGTGTCTGTCGCCTCAGGTCTGGGATCACAAGTGTGCACTACCACACTTGGCTTCTGTCTCTGTCACCTCAGGTCTGGGATCACGAGCACACACTACCACACCTGGCTTTTTTTTTTAAATAAAGAAGCCATTTTACTGTATTTAACCACTGAGCCATCTCTCCAGCTGATTCTCTGTAATTAGCGATGGCCCCTCAAGGCTGTCCTTTGTGTCTGTCCCCATACTTTTTTTTAACATACCAATCCCAGTTCTCCCTCCCACCTCTTCTCCCTCTCCCCTAACTTTTCCCCACCGTCACCCCATCCACTCGAAAGTGAGGGTAAGGCCTCCTCTGGGGAAGCCACCTAGGTCTGTCCCATGACCTCATCAAGGGAGGACCAAGCCTCTCTCCCCACCCCATTCCCACCTTGCCTAGGCTGAGCAAGATGTCTCTCCATAGAGAATGGGCTCCACGAAGTCAATTCACACATTAGATCCTGGTCCCATGGCCCCATATAAGCCCAGGTCACACCACTGACAGCTGTATTTAGGGGGCCTATTCAGTTCTGTGCAGGTTCCCCAGTTAGTCCAGAGTCAGTGATCTCCCACTAGATCAGTCAGCTGTTTCTACGGTTTCTGTATCATGGTCTTGACCCCTTTGTTTATATAATTGCTCCTCCCTCACTTGGATTGTGCTCTGGGAGCTTGGCCCAATGGTTAGTTGTGGATCTCTGCATCTGCTTCTGTCTGCTTCTGGAAGAGTGTTCTAGATGCTCTGAGGTTGTGGGGCTGTAGACTGGTCATTGTTTTATGTCTGGTACCCACTTTTGAGTGAGTACATATTGTATTTGTCCTTCTGGGTCTGGGTTACCTCACTCAGGATGTTTTTTTTTTTCTAATTCCATCCATTTGCCTACAAGTTTAAAGATGTCATTGTTTTTTACCGCTGAGTAGTGCTCCATTGTGTAAATGTACCACATTTTCTTCATCAACCGCCGTGGAAATCAGTATGGTGATTTAGCAGAAAATTAGTAATCAATTTTATTTATTTATTTATGTAAGTTCTGGGGATTGCACACAGGTCTTTAGCTTTCAAAACCAGCACTTTACCAACTGAGCCATCTTTTTAGTTTCTCATGGTTTCGTTTCTTGCCCCTACAGAAGATGAACATAGGAGCTAAAGTTAGGGTGTATCTGCATTAGTTTAGCTCTTAGTGTAACCAAATTCTCCCAAGTATGCCATGAAGTCCAGAACCATGTGACATAGCCAGAAAGAGCTCTTTGGCAATTGACAGTGTCTCAGACACATTTGCTAACCTGGTGACACTGGCCACTGGGGGCATCATGGCAAGTTCACATGTGACCCCTGGCTTGCCCCACCTGTTTCCCCTTTACAGAGCCACATTTCCGAAATCTAAGGGTTGAGGAGCAGAGATAGGTAGACTTTCTCTTCAATGTAGACTATACATGGCTCTGAGCAGGGTTAGGGTATTTCTAGTAGCTAATTAGAATTTCACTTCCTTCATAAGTAAAACTTGTGGCAACTAGGCCAAATGGCAATTCTCGCTTCATTTCTACACACCTACACACACAGCCCACCCAAAGAGCGGCCTTCCCCCAGTGAGAGAGTTTGGCTTGCCAATGTCTGCTGCCTTTCAGAGCTGAAGAGCACCCCACGCCTGTTCTGTCAGCTTTCCTTTGTCCGGTCCGCCAACTGGAGAGGTTGGGGTCAGAAGTGCTCCTGTTCCTCAAGTCTGCGTTCATTAACACCATCAAGCCGTTTTCTTGCACAAGAGGACTTTAGAAATGCTTTGGGCTTTTGTGTGCCAAGCTTTTTAAATCACATTCTTGTTAATCTGGGCTCTCACGACAGTAAGTGCCTCGTTGTGGTCAGGGCCCTGGTTAGGCAGTGACCTTCCTAGGTCCCAGAGAGAACCAATCGAACTGATAAGCACTGGGAGCTACGTGGTGACGAGGGACCATCTACCCCTTACACCAGGATGACCCCAGCCAGTACCCAAGCCACCTGGACTTATCCAAATTCCGTCATCCCTACCAGAACCCACTTTCATTTCTTTTTCTAATAAGTAATGTTCAGAATATAGAAATGTTTGCATAAAGTAGCCAATGTTTGTGGTGTATGCATGGGTATGTACTCAAGCCGTGTGCGTGTGTGTGTGTGTATATGCGTGCGTGTGTGCGTGTGTGTATGTGTGTGTGTGTGCATGCTGGGGCAGAGGTTGATAGTTGACATCAGGTGTCTTCCTCACTCTATTTTATTCATTTTTTTTCCTTTTGGTTTTTCAAGACAGGGTTTCTTTGTAGCTTTGTAGCCTGTCCTGAAATTAGCTCTTGTAGACCAGGCTGGCCTCAAACTCACAGAGATCTGCCTGCCTCTCTCTCTGCCAAGTGCTAGGATTAAAGGTGTGTGCCACCGCTGCCTGGCTTCTATTTTACTCATTTTTAAAAATGGGATCTTTCACTGAGCCCGGAGCTAACTGGTTCTGCTAGGTCAGACACTTAGGGAGCCTGTCTCTCACAACACTGGGATTATAGGTGTGCACTTAGACACACTCATATCACATACATGTTCTGTGGGAGCAGAGAATGGAGATGAGGGCCTGGAGGGGGACAGCAACCCTGAACTCACTTCTGTCCCCTTTCTATCCCAGGACATCATCGAAGGGGGCAGCCTGCGCATCCCCCTCCAGGAGCTGCATCAGATGATTCTGACACCCATCAAGGCCTACAGCTCTCCCAGTTCCACTCCAGAGGCACGCCGCCACGAGCCTTCGCTGATGGGCCCGGAGAACCCCAGCACCGATGGCAAAGATGGTGCCGCAGGGGCCAACAGCGTCACTGCCAGTGCTTCAGCTGGCGCCAGCGGGGGGCTGCAACCACCCCAGCTCAGCAGCTGTGACGGGGAGCTGGCTGTTGCCCCTCTGCCGGAGGGGGACCTCCCGGGACAGTTCACAAGAGTCATGGGAAAAGGTACTGTTCTCTCTAGGGAGCCCTAGCCAAAACCAAGAGTCCTGGGGGGTGGGACAGGGTTGGGGGAAGCTAAAAGAGCTTTCTGTCTGTCTCCGTAAGCAGCATTAACCCTCCCCCCTTAGAGAAAACAGGGGGTTTTCCTATGGGCGGTCTCAGCTCCAGCCTGTGAACCTCTCTAGACATGCTAAGCCCTTACAGTACGGCACCTATTGGGCCTTGAACCTTCAGGGAAGAAGGTGGGACAGACACGGAAAAAGATGCTTCAGGATACAAAACCCTCACTGACCCCTTCCCCAAGGCAGTGGTGGCTGGGAGTTGGTGAAGCCCCAGAACTTGGGTCCAGAGCCCAGGAGCACAACCTACCCAGTCCCCAGGCCCTGGGGCTTCCCAATGACCTGGTAATTCAGTCAGAGAGTGGTCATGCCTCGGACAACTCTTAGTACAAAGCTGTTTTATTCTGCCTCCTGGGTTTACATCCTCCCTTCCCCTTTCATCCACCTCGAAGGATGCTCTGGTGGCCTTAGACTGTTAGCTTGGGGTTACTTGATAATTCCTGTGTACCAGAGACCTGTATATCCGTGATTCTCCTAGGTGACTTAGGTGAACCCCAAATGCCACATTTCACAGAAAAGGAATCCAAGATGAGTGAGTTAGGAACTTGAAACCCTCAGCTTCTCCACCTTCCAGCCCCATGGTTATCAGGAGACCAAGCATGGCTGAATTCCATACGATGCTCCCCTTTGCGGCATTGGTAGCCGTGGGCAGACTGTGGCCTCCTCATGGAAGAACAGAGCTAAGTGGGCCCTGTGGGTCACACCACCCTTCCTGCCTGCGCTACTCTTTGCTTTCCCTGCGGTTAGGCCTTTCCTGCCATAGCTTTGGAAGGGGGCTTCTGAGATCCTCACGAGACATTCTCGTTATTGAGAAGACGTGTGGAAACTTGTGGCGGATGCCAGCACTTTCCTTTAAATAAAGAGGGAGCCTTACCCCCACCCTTTCCACCCACAGAAGTGGATCCCTGCGCCTTGTAGATAAACGGACCCCGCCTATGGTACAACTCTTCTAGGGAGACCTAAATCCTTTGAACTCTGGGGATGAGCTGGTGGCCAGAGCAGGCCTTTTCAGCCTTCCCTTCCCTCAGCTCTGCTGGGTCCTGGGAAAGACCTGCACAGCAAATCTACCTGAACCAGCTCCACCCTCCTGTCCCTGCACACAGGGGATCACTGTGGGGCTCAGCCCGAGGAGATGGTACTCCTCACACGATCTCCTCACACGACCTCAGCTGACGTTGTAACTCCTGTGTGAGAAGCCACAACCCAACTGACGCTCGGCATACACCATATATTAAACAGTCAATCTGTGTTACAGGGGTGGCTCCTGTTGAATGTGGGGTTGTCCTTGCAGAGCCTTTAGAATCTGTGTGTGTGTATGTCCATTCTTTTTTTTTTAAGATTTATTTATTATGTATACAATGTTCTGTCTGCATATATGCCTGTAGGCCAGAAGAAGGCGCCAGATCTTACTACAGATGGTTGTGAGCCACCATGTGATTGCTGGGAACTGAACTCAGGACCTTTGGAAGAGCAGTCAGAGCTCTTAACCACTGAGCCATCTCTCCAGGCCTATAATCGCCCATTCTTACACAGGCTTTAAGATTCTCTCCTGAAGCTTGGTAGGATTTCCATAAACATTACATATTTGCATATTTCTGTCAATATGGAAAGCCCCGCTCTTTTTTTAAGGCTGCACGGTGTCCCGCTGTGTATCTAAATCCCAAGTTATTTAACAAGCTCCCCCATGGGCAGCCCTTGAGACTGTTTCCAGGTTTCTCTTGCACACTGTTGTTCTGAAAGCCTGTGTGTAGTGACACAGAATTGGTGCAGATCTGTGTCAGGATGGTTGGAATGGGAAAGGGGTGAGATCTGATCCCTGGCTTTCAAGCTTGGTGTGCTTTGGATTGACAGATACCCAACTCTCTGACTCCTTTTGCGGGTGCCCTTTATGGCAAGGGCAGAGTGGGCCATGAACCATAAGAAACCTAGTACATTGCCAGGCGTGGTAACACATGCTTTTAATCCTGGCACTTGGAAGGCAAAGGTGGATCTCTGAGGTTGAGGCCTCAGATCTACAAAGCGAGTTCCAGGATAGCCAGAGCTACACAGAGAAACCCCATTGAAAAACCAATACGATGAAATAAAATGAAGGAAAAGAAAAAAAAGAAACCTAGTATATCCGTGTCCTCTCCCCACAGATGAACGCTGCCCCGTCTTTGCCGGCACAGCCTTGAATGTGTAGGTGAAGGCGTATGTGGATGAGTGTGTGTGTTGCACGGGGAAATAACCCTGCAAATGACTGAGTGGCAGGTTTATTCTGCTGCATGCACGCCTACATGCTGTACAGCCACAATGTGGCACCAGCCTCCTTCTACACACAAACGCCACTGCCTTCCCACCTGGAGAGGGCTGTGGGGCTCATTCATAAAATGGGATTGCTCTCCCACTGTGGCAGAGGGCTCAGAAGGCTTTTGAAGTTCCATCACTCAGAACCACCTACAAAAGCAAAGCCTGAGACCTCTGTTTCTTCTCCCAGAGTGTCTGTCTTCAGGCCTGTGTCTGAGGGCTTAATATAGAATGGTATGACAGGAACAAACCCAAGGGGTTCCTGGGGTGAGGGCTCCCGTGGCAACTGAGTGTTTGACTTCAATGGAATGATGAGCCTCTGTGTTTTCTGTGAGCCTTATGTAATATCACGGGCATGCGTTCCTCAGAAGGCCTTGGTCCTTTAAGAGGCAGGGCCCCGAAGCTGGAACAGTATGAATTGTTCTGATTCATCTTTGCTTAATCCACAGTGTGCACACAGCTCCTGGTCTCCAGACCCGATGAGGAAAATATAAGTTCCTATCTACAGCTCTTAGACAAGTGTCTCGTTCATGAGGTGAGTAGCAACTCACTGAAACTTGTTTCACTCCTTGCTTAGAGAGGTTTGTCAGTGTTTCCATGATGTGATCATTTTGGTCTGCAGCAACTTGGTTCTTGACAAGTGTGTGGCCGTTAATAACAGCTTCAACCAGAACTCGGCCGTGGCCACCTCTGACTTAAACAATGCATGTGTGTTCTCACGGCATCAGAATTCACCAGACAGAGAACACCAATGTCGGGGGATGCCTGGGATGAACTTCAAACTCCAGAAGAATAATAAGTGACCGTGCCCGGAGTGACTAACTCCCAGCACTGCTACCCAGCTTCACGGCGTAGAGCCTCTTCCCACTGTGTGATCGCACATTGTGTCTTTTAATGAGGGAAACTGGGGGAGATTGGGAGAGAGAGAAAGCACACAAAAGGTACTGACGACCGCTGGGACCGTCTGGATCTGTGGTTGTTAGAGGAGCTGTATTTGCAGTCTGACCTTTGGAAGGAGATGGAGGCAGGCAGGGTACAGACTCATGTAAAAGCCTGAACGAATCCTGGCTGTGAGCAGGATGGTAGCAATTCCTCAATAATACACAGGGAAAGGCAGCTGGGACTCAGACCCAAGCCATCACTGGCTCTGCGTGTGCCCTGCTTCCAAGAGTGACAGATGCCAAACCTAGATTAGGGGAAATACCGCGCCAGATAACTAGGGTAGTGAAGTCTTTTGATGGAGTTTGATGTGAGAACGAGATGGCTAGAGCCCCTCACATTCACTTGTAGGTGATCAGAACCCCTCAGGATGATAGATGCCCAGCCTAAAGGTCTGGCTTCATGCTGCCTTCACACTCAATCTCCGAGTGGCACAAGTGTCTCTTGCCATTTTTGGAGGCTTCCTTCTTGTGGTCTGATGCTGCCGAACCATCATATCGACTTCACGTCCACTGCAGCCATCACCTCTGCTCTCTCGGGTGCTCATCTTAATAGAACCTTTTCTAAGCAGATGAACTCCTGTAGCCCTCAGCCACTGTGAGCACAGTGATCAGCTGCCTAGGCTGTGCACTCAGGCACGGCAGTCTCTGAAAGAGTTGGTCCAAAGTCCTAGACTTTTAGCTGAACAAAAACAATTTCTCTAATAACTCCAGAGCAACCGAGGCCTGACTGACAATGACTGAAGCTCATATGGAAGACCTTCCTTCAGGAAGAGACAAGACTATATAGCCTGTGGGCCCCAACTAACCCTTTGCTTCTTGTAATCCTGATGTCACACTTGTTTTTGTCTTGGAAAAGTAAAGACAGAAAAAAGAGAAGGCAAGAATTCTGTACACTTTCAGGAAGCAGCGAGGCACAGCCACTGGCACTTCCTATCAAGTAGCAGAAAAGGCTGTCTCAAAGCTGAGACCAGAAGTCCAGCCCTAACATGGTGGGAAATAAGAAGTCCAGTCCTAGCAATGTGGTAGACCAAAAGTCCAGTCCTAGCAATGTGGTAGACCAGAAGTCCAGTCCTATCTCTGTGACAAACCAGAAGTCCAGTCCCAGCACCGTGATAGACCAGAAGTCCAGCCCTACCACTGTGATAGAGACTTCTAAATCAGGAGAGATGGCTCAGTGCTTAAGAGCAGTGCATCTGAGCTGGGTTCCCAATACTCACATTAAGCAATCCACAATTACCTGTAATTCCAATTCCAGAGAACCTCACACCCTCTCCCGGCCTCCATGGGCACCCACACTAACGTGTACATGCTAACATGCAGAGATCCCCCGATGCACACTCGCACACATGCGTGCGCACAGACACTTACACATAATTAAAAATAAAAAATCTTTAAGAAAAAAAAGACACGCCGGGCGGTGGTGGCGCACGCCTTCAATCCCAGCACTCGGGAGGCAGAGGCAGGCAGATCTCTGGGAGTTCGAGGCCAGCCTGGTCTACAAGAGCTAGTTCCGGGACAGGCACCAAAGCTACAGAGAAACCCTGTCTCGAAAAAACAAAAAAAGAAAAGAAAAAAAGACACAACTTCTACTGACACCAATGGGTGTTCAGGTGGATCCCACGCTCTGCCTGGAGGGGGACATTTGTGGGTGCCGGGTAAGTGGGTCCAGAGAAGAGCTAGGCTGTGTAAAAGCAAACTGGGGACTTGTCTTTCTTCCCTGTGTCCACTCTCAACACTGAGGCCTCTAAAGTTGAGGAGAAAAGGTGCTTTGCATCTCACCTCAGCCCGTGTTACTCAGACCCATGAGACCAAATAATGAGTCTAGCTGCCTCCACAGAACTGCGCACACGCCTCCTGATTGGTTTAACCTGGCCCTGGAGTACCACCCTGGCCCTTCTCCCGACCCTGTGCCCTCCCTGCCTTGTGTTTTTTTCTTTTTTGTTTTTTTCCCTTTTTCCTTTCTGGCAGTGCCCACGTGCTTAATGTAAAGGCAAGAACAGGGAAGTTCTGCCTTTTCCCTCTGGTGCCAATTCGCTTTGATTCCTGAGTCCTCAGACTACGCTTCCTGAGTAGGCAGACTACGCTTCCCTGTTCCACTGTAGTAAAGTGGTGTTGCAACCATGGTCTGTTTTCCCTGTTGAGACTTTTCACCCAGTGGTAAAGTACAGGACTCAGAGTGGTCATCTCTTTCCAGACAGTTGGCCTGGGCCTACCATGGGCAGAGGACTTGAGCTGGTAGTGTCCGGAAAGTCTACAGGCTGGGAATCTTCCTTCCCTGCCTGGGAGGCGGTTGGGATGAGACAGAGGCCATTAACAGGTTCCTTACAAAGGGGTGCTACCTTGTAGAGCCAGCATTCCATCTTCAGAGGCCCCTGAAAGCAGCTGAAGGTAACTACCTTCAGCTCACTTGCTGTATGCCTCCCAGCTAGGAAGAGTTGCGCACTTGGTACCCATGAAAGGCTGTGGTGATGTCCTGGGGATGAGGAGGTCCACACCGTATCTACTTAGATGCTATGTGCACCATGAGAGATGTCATCAACATAATGTGATCCTTGGGAAGGCATCTAGCCTCTTACTCCTTTGTGACTTGGACACTCAGTTGTTCTTCAAGCTCCAGTGCAACTGGGTTTTGTGGTTCTAAGACAATGAAACCATTTGATTTAGGCTATCAGGGCTATTGAAGTCATCACTGAGGAACTTACATGGACCACTCTGCAGGGTGCATCTCTTTGACCAAAGCCCCCTGGTTAGGGCATTAGGAAGAAGCATGCGTGGAACTGTTTGCTTAAGCACATCTTTAGTATCTGCTCCCAATGAACTTCATCCTCACAGAGCTCTTTTGTGTGAGTGTCACCCACATTTCCAGAAAGCACTACGTCTTTGGTGAGCGAAGTTACGTGAACGTATTCATGTATTTGAGCCCTACCCATCTGCCTTCCTAAGACTCACTGGGGTGAACCTCCCTCCCCAGGTCTTCTTGGCCAGCAAATCTGTATTTTGTGTCCTCTGCATTTAGCTGGATAAGCTAACAAAATCAGAGAGCCCATTTCCTGCAGTCTCAGCCTTGAGTCCAGTTCTAAGTATCTGTGCACCAATGGGTAGTCAATGATCATCAGCAACAAATGAGGAGGATTATGAGGAGACCCACGCGCTCACCTTCCACCAGAGCCTCTGCCACACACCCACAGGGGCCTTACTACCGTGGAGGAGAGCCACATGCTCACCTCCCATCAGAGCCTCTGCCACAAAACCACAGGGACTTATTGTGGCCTTGAGTTGGGCAAACCCCCTTGAAAATCCTCAGCGGCCTGTGGCTGAGGTCACCCAGGAAGAAGGGCTCTGTATGCTGAGGACAGCGTTTCCACCGCTGAGTGGAATCCTTTCGCTTCTACACCCAGAGGTCCCCGAGGTTTACAATCCCTCAAAGATTAAGCATTCTCAGGAGAAAATTAAGTCATCGTTTTTTTTTTCAATCTTCAAGAAACCTTTATAGAAAGCAAGGACATAGTCTGTTACTCTAAGTGATATTTTATGACTACTTATAGGATTCCATGGCTTATTGACAAAACCCTTGGGAGTGTTCTCTGTCACTCCTAATGCTAACCAATCCAACCAAATAGTTTCCCACGCTCTGCACTCCAAGTCTCGGATCTGGAACTTAGCAGGGCACTCATCTATGACATGGGATCCTTCTGCGACACTATGAGTCCACAGTGCTCTACCTGCACAGTTGCCAGGGTACTTTCTATAAACTGTTTCCTGGAAACCTTCTAGATTATTCATTCAGTCATGCTTTGGGGTATCGGAGAGGACCCTATCACCTACAAACAACAGTTGCCTTGGGTGATTTTAATATCCTTGAATTTGAGAGTCCCTGCATTAGAGACTTGGGACACTGGGCTATGGTGAGTGTCAAGACCATCACGGGGAACATGATATAGATTTGTGCTGCTTGCTGTAAACAATATAGATGTGTGTTGTGTGGTGACGATGAGGTAGACTTGTATTATGCACAATGGGCAAAATGTCTCCCCACACTCCAAATTTTACTAAAAGACTCGAGAAGCCATCAGGCCTACTGTCTTCCCTCAGCTCTAGGCGAAGTTCAGGTTAGGACTGGTGTACTGAAGTTCTTCACAGCTCACAGGGCTGTTTAATTAGAACTCTCAAGAGAAAAGCCCCCACACAGAATGCGGTCATCCTCTAAAGCCCTGAAGACCCCTCCAGAGTGACCATACACCATCAAATCAATTGATTTTTGGAGTGGCTTAGAATTTCCATTGATTATGAAAATGCAGGGAGTCTGCAAAGCTAGAATACCTAATCAATTTTGCAGCTCATCCTTGGTTAACAAATAGGGTCCAGGAAAGAGTCATTGGACGGGAAGACAGGCAGGGGTCTTCCAGATATGCAGCCAGAAAACACGGTTGTCAAGAGCTTAATGCCTGAGCCAGGTGCTCCCAATGCCAACGAGCTGGAATCTTCAGCACAGATGGCTCCAATTTAAGCTGACTGCTGTTTGGACCAGGTTGGAAACAGGTGGGGGGAGAGGCTACCGTGGCGACGCTGGCGTTTTCCTTTATTAATTGTATGTTTCCCTCTAGTGTCAGGCTGCATCAACCATTTAACAGTCCTGTTTGTTTTTGCAGGCATTTACCGAGACACAGAAAAAAAGATTGTTGTCATGGAAACAGCAGGTGCAGAAGCTCTTTCGGTCTTTCCCTCGGAAAACCCTTCTAGACATATCAGGATATCGACAGCAAAGAAAGTACGTTGGGATTTTGTTCTTTGTAAGGCATGGTGGTTCCCTGGCACCTCACTGCCTGCCTCGGGTCCAGGCGGGAACATGGCAGGTCCTTGCTCCTCATTCATGAGGATACCCAAATCACAACCACATCGCCTAAGCAAGCTGTGGTGGCAGAAAGGCTGTTAGGAGGGACATTCCCAGAGGAAGAGCCGAGTTTGGGCAGCCATAACTCAATTTCCACGGTCGGAATACTGATATGTGTTTAGAAGCATGGGCTCATGATTCAATAAATGTAGCAAAGCATGGGAGGTCGAACCACAAAGTGGGGCTCCGAAAAGACCTGCGTGGAATCTTCTGTCCGTGAGTGGAAGTGCAATGCTTGTCTCCATCCTGGCTGCAGACGAGCTAATTATAGTTGTGGCAGGGTGAGGAGCCCGGCGCTCGTCTATTTTGGTCTGAGCTGCAGTCTAACAGCGGGCAGCACCATTCTTGATGTTTCATAGTAGCTCAGCCTCCGGGATGCAGTTTAAAAATAAGCCTGGTCACGCTTCAGAGCATGTTACCTTAGTATGACTGTAAAGTGAGAAACCAGGGGCACGGGCGATGTGCCGCGAAGGGGAGGTTTGCCGTAGAAGCCAAGGGTGAAGGAGGGGTGACTTACACACGAGCAGTGATGGCGAGGATTTGGAAATCAGAGCGACCACGCCACTATCCTAGAGAGAATCAGCATTTTGTGTGGATTTCCAAACATAAAAATACAAACGTTCGTTTCTTCACTTGCACCTAACAGGTTCCGAATTCATTTCTCAGTACGCAGACAAAAGTTAAGTTGTTAAATTTAGGGGGTTACATTTGCACAAGTATGCCTGGTCACTTAAAGGAAATAGGGCCAACTGGAGTGTGTAAAACGTGTTCAAGGACGGATTTACCTAAAAATTAAGGTGCAATCACATTCCACCATACGACACTGTTATTGACTAAGCCATTTCTTCAGCACGTGCCCAGTGGTGTCTGAGCACGAAAACACACATGAATCTGTTCTGTTCTCACAACAACCCTATGAAGTAGAACCGCTATTATTAACCTCCGTTTACAGATGAATTGACAGGCAGAGGCACCCAGGATTGGATCAAGTTAGCCAGTGCTGGGCCCCAGATGAGCGCTTCCAGCCACAGCAGAGCCAGGCGGCCGTCCTGGTTTCAGACTTATGCGCAGAAAGGATGTGCCTGCAAATTAATACTACTGCCAGCTCACCAGCCGCCGGCCCTTGGGGGTTGCCAGATCACTCCTGCTCCGAGGCTGCTCAGTGGCCCGGATGCTCGGCCAGGCCTGCTGCTGCACTGCCTTGTGCTGCTGCCAAGCCATCTGCTTCTACAAGCAGTGCCCCATTTCCCAGATGAGGAGACTCCAGGCCCTGCGGCCGTACCCTGTGCAGCCCCAGTCCTAGAGGAAGTCATTCTGAAGGAGGAGCTGAAGAGACGGCTTACAGGCGCTTTGCTCGCTCATCACTAACTCAGGCGTGCCGTGCCTTGCCGTGCCGCTGTTTGCCCGGTGTATCCTTGATCCGCATCGGAGCACGGTGCTGACGGAGGAACATGGACAGAGCTCAGCTTCTCCGTATTGCCACCAGCACCCCTGGTCAGGGTCAGCCTGAGGCCTGCCAGGTCGGAGTTCTCAGGGGCCTCTTTTATCGACTAGATAAAACCGAATTCATTCACCAATTATGGATGTTCAGAAGGATGGTGCCAAATCCGTGAAGCTCAGCCTGCTCTCCATATTACCTCTGGGATATTTTTACACTGTTAATTTGTTTTGAAAAACTGTTTCTCCCATACAAAAGAAACTGCAGGCAAGCCCCTGCTTAAATTATCTCACAAATCCCAAATTAATTGCTTCTTATTAATGTTATTTTTATCAAAGACTTTTCATGTATCCCAAGGAAAGGAAATCAGTTAGGCTCAGAACAGCAGAGAAGGCAAGGCCTAGATGCTCAGAGCAGAGGCACAGAGTGGAGAGTTTAGTTTGTTCTTTGTTCTTTCTCAGAAAATAAAATTATTGCCTTAAGTGGAGTGGTCGTAAGTGACCCGAGAGTTCACTCCGGCTGCCGGCAGCAGCAACTCTCAGCAAACCTGGCTCTGTAAAAATAAACTTCCGAGGGCACACCCCACTGTGGGGTAACACTCTTTCCCCTCCCCCAAACTGCTGAGTTCCAACTCAGAGGAGTCTCCAGGTTCTCCATTTCTCCAGCAACTGCCCCTAACAGCCTGCAGCGCTGATGCTGGCTTGAACCAGGTCTGTCCCTAGGTAGTCCCAGCACTTGGGCGGCTGAGGCAGAAAGTCAAGAGTTCGAGACCAGCTTGTGCTAGCTACATAGTGAGCCTCTGTCTTTCTTTCTTTCTTTCTTTTTTTTTTTTGAGACAAAGATTTTTTTAAATAAAAGCTACAATATTGCTTTCATGGAAGAGCAAATCATTTTAGTAACACTCATCTACTACTGTTTTGCATATGAAATAACTTTTTAAAAATCCAGCCAAAAAGGGAAGTGAGAAAACTCTAGTCACACTAAATAAGGGGTGTGGGGGAATCTTAGTAGAATACTGATCATCTCTCCACCAGGTGGCCCAGATTCTGACTTCAGAAGCCAAAGGACCTTAGAGTTCTTAGAGCTGAGAACCAAAATCCCCCCTCACTCACACTTTTTCCAGTTACTTCACTGTCTCCCCTACAAAAGGGGGTCTCTGTGTGAAATCCCCCTAATTTTCAATTTAAAAACCTTACATTTTTGAGGGGGATGAGGGAAGAGGCGATGAGATAAAGATCAAGGGCCCAAGAGTGACTTCTCTTCTGAATGGAATCTAAAACACTCTTCTTGTCCTCAAAAGCCTGGAAGAAGACGGACTGCCTCGATTTCTTTCCTGCCCCTTCTCTGCCTAGGAAATTTAGAAAGTCTGAGAGCTTTTGCACTGCTGTCCCAGACACCATCTCCCCCACATTCGCGAGCAACCATCTCGGGTTTAGGAAGTGAGTCTTGTGAAGGCCCCGCCCCCCTGGATTGCCTCTGGCTCAACGAAGCGTCTGCCGTCTCCTCACAAGCTTGGCGAAAACTCCCTGGTTTAGCAACCGAGCAACTCTGCTCCACCTAGTGGCCGTTTCCTGCAACGCACGTCCACGCCACCCTCCCTAATAAAGCTGACTGACTCCCTTGGAAAGAATGTGCCGATTCCTTGAAGCCTCCCAGAACCAGGATTGGTGGAGGAGATGAGTGCTTTCCTGCTGAGCTCATCCGACCCACTGGGAGCAGTCCCCTGAGTGGATCCGAAGAGCCGAGCCTTTGCAGCTTGAGGCTCGTCCTGCAGAAAGGGCCTGGGGAGTGAAGGTCCAGAGCTCTTGCCGTCTCATGCCCCGGCTCTCAGGGCTGGAGAGCATCACGGCTCATTCATTCACTTTTGCCCACTTTCAACCCAGCATTTACTGTGGAAAAAGCTGACTCCTTGACTTGGGCTGTGGAAGACACATGTCGTCCTTTCTTTCTGTAAAGAGCTTGTATTTCAATGGTGTCCTCCATTCAAGACTGCCTACAGACAACCTGATGGGAAACTAACCGTGCCCTAATGAAGGAGCCCCAGAACGGAGTCAGATCCCGTTATGATACTGATTCTGCTATTTTGCTTTGTGGCTTCTTGAAAGGCACCATGCCCTCCTGCGCAGACCCACATGTTGGACAAGACCAGAATGAGAGAAGGCTGGAGAGAATACATGAGTTTCCCTTCTGGGCTCCTATTTGGGTGCTGCCCCCTTCTGGATGTATCACAATTGCAAAATTTTCAAGCTTTCTGACTTTTTCCTAGCCTTAAAGGTTAGGGAGCCTACTTCATAGGGCTGTCTTGCGGGTTAACAGTAATGTGTGAGCTTTAACATCCAGCATGTACGGTTGTTTTTAGATACTAGATGCAGTTTTAATCTTAGACAATTATTGGCATCCCCCACCAAGACCTCTTAACTGTCAGCCCCAATGAGGCCCCTTGGCAGCAGGTGCTGTGTCTCGTGGAACTTGACTGAGGCTCTGGGTCCTTTCTTTTTGCTCTCACAGTCGTGGCTTTGGACAGTCCAACTCTCTCCCGACAGCCAGCTCTGTGGGCGGCGGCATGGGCAGACGGAACCCACGACAGTACCAGATTGCCTCTCGGAATGTCCCTTCTGCTCGCCTTGGTCTCTTGGGCACCAGTGGATTTGTTAGCTCCAACCAGCGCCACACCGCTGCCAACCCCACCGTCATGAAACAAGGAAGACAGGTTGGTTCTGCTCTGGGGATCAGGGAGGTTGACCAAGCTCGGGGTCTGAGGCTTTAGGATGACCCCAACCCAGACAATCTCCAAAATGGAAACCGGTGCTCCCCCCCCAGGGGATCTAAACCGAGGAGGTTGGTTGAGCCCATGCCTCCCAGGTAACCGGCACTTGTTTGTATGGTTTCCCTGGGAACTGAACAACCCTTGGCTGCTGCTTGGGAGGCCTAGTGCCACGTTAATCTCAGGGACCCTCATAGATAGCCATGCAACGGCTATTTCTGCTTGATCTTTACCCACCCCAACTTACCTCACCACCTTCCAGGTTGAGGTTCTGGAAGACCTTGGCATTGAATAAGCTTTCTTTGACTTTTTCTTAATGTGACAAATAACTGTTTTTGCCACAGTCCCAGCTGCAATGGAGAGTCCACAGGATTAAGTTTGAGAGGCTGTCCCTTGCTGTGAGATAGACAATGACTTCCCTGTCCCATGAGCCCGGTGCTGCCTTTCCCCAATGTTCCCTTGGCCCCATGGGGCTATAGAGGGTGATCTTAGGACAGGGGATATACAAGTAGGTGTGAGGCTTGAGTT
The DNA here is from genome assembly GCF_014885135.2 of Alexandromys fortis. Lineage (NCBI taxonomy): Eukaryota > Metazoa > Chordata > Mammalia > Rodentia > Cricetidae > Alexandromys > Alexandromys fortis. Next base: position 2,216,476 of record NW_026068016.1, read on the forward strand.
CTCATGAGAGAGGGTGACTTCAGAACAGAAAGGTTGCACCAGGAGACGCTGGTGGCATTCCCTCCCAAAGGGAGGGGTTCGTCTGAAGAGCCCCCTTATCAGGTCTAGGAGAGAGAACCTCCTTGGCCAAAGAACCTGCGTGGAGCAGGCCAGCTGCCAGCACCAAGTCATCTTTTCCCCTCTATGTGGACTAAACTGGGGACTCTCATAGAGAAAATCCAACAAGAGCGCTAAAGTCATTACAGTCTTTTCTACGAGCTTTTCTAAGACAGCCCCCAACCCCCCTTTTAAAAGAAAAGGTGACAAATGGGTTAAAAAGACTTTTGGAGATAGTGAGAGGGAATGGATGGCCAGGGTAAACTGAGCTTAAAGCAAGGCCCAGGAATGAACACTCAAGGGGTTTAAACCATCTCTGTAAACCCACAAATAGGTGACAATGGCCCTTTCCAAAACTCTCCTGAGATGGCTGTCTCCTGAGTTCTGGCTGGAGCTCTGTTTCCCCCACCCTTCCCCAGGGGGTCTGTACTAATGCACGCCTCTTGTATGTCCCTCCCTAGAACCTCTGGTTTGCCAACCCCGGGGGCAGCAACAGCATGCCCAGCCGGACCCACAGCTCTGTCCAGAAGACCCGCTCGCTGCCCGTGCACACTTCCCCACGAAACATGCTGCTGTTCCAGCAACCAGGTAGGCCTGGCTAGCACGCAATCCCTTTCCTCTTTCTCCCAGACACAGGAGGGAGGCCAGGATGCCCTGATGACCCAGCCGGAAAGTGCTGAGCCTCAACTGTCACCACACATTCCTTTGAGCTGCCCAAAACTCTTTCCTTTTTTAAACTGTGCCTTGTCGGCTGCGAGAGCAGAGGCTGCCTGGCTGGGAGCCAGTGCCTGGAGTCCCAGCACTGGATGCAATCTGACGGGGATATTTTTGATACTTGTCAGATATCTAGATTCCTAGGTTGATTAAGTCAGAGATAGGTATCCCTGTAAGAGTTCCGTGTGGCGGGGGATGGGGTGGAGAGAAGATAAGACAATGGAAGAGAACACGGGAATGTCCCTGTCGCTGTGGAACTGCTTTGGAAAAGTGGAGCCGTCACTTACTGATCAAGGCCAGATGGGGAGACATGGTGTTAGTGAGCATGCTTCCTAAAACAAGTAGCCTGAATTCCATACAGCAAGCAGATCCCTGAACCCTCTGACCTCTAGGCTTCAGAGCTGCACCAAACCACCGAAGCCATGGCTACACCTATCTGGATGCCCAACCAGGCACAAACAAGAGATGCACCCTGCCTTTGGGTAACCTTACCCCACCTGACAGCCTGGAGTACCATGTCCCAGAAGCAATTGTTTAGAAGACTTTGATTTCCGTGTTCCCACAAATCTTAGTTAAATTTATTTTGAGTATTAGAACTTTAGAACCTCTTGGGCTTTTTTTTTTTAAGGTTTTGTCTTGGACATTGCAAACCCCTCCTTAAGGTCTTAAATCCCTCATGATGGCCAAAGGGTGAGGCAGCCACAGCCAAGACCCAGAATCCCTCACTGAGGAGAAAAGAAGCTGAGGAGAATCTCTGCTAAGTGCACATTCTGGCCTTTGCCAAACGGACAGTGACCGCGAGAACTGGGTTCTCAGCTTCCTTCACAGGAATGCCTCTTACCTCCAGGCCAGACTTAACCTGAGGGGAGGGACCTAGAAGTGGGTCTTTCTAGTCAGAGGACCCCAGCATGGCCAGCCATGGAGACTTCTCAGGGCTTCTGGGCACGTGCGGAGACTGGACTACATGGATGAGCAAAGCAGAGTGTGGGTTTTATCTTCACACAGCTAGGAGTGAGCGTGAACATAAAATGAGTTGGGCATGGTGAACTCCCAAACCAAGTCCTTGTCTCAGGTATAGGGTATGTGTTTCTCCCGGCTTTTGAGCGTCTTCAAAGCTTCCACTTCAAACCATGTCTCTAACACCTGAGAGCTACAACAAGGTCTAAACAAGAGTTGACTGTGTGAACTTCAAGATAATTGTCTTCTGATGGACTGCTATCTCTGGAGAGTGTGGAGAGTCCTTCAGTGTTTACTGATGATTGGTCATCTCGTTCAGTTCTACCAAGCGCTTCCCTCTTTCCCGGACTACATAGTCAGGCCCTTTTGGAGACCACCGGTGGTGGCTTTCTGCTGTGTTTCCACCTGGACAGGCATCAGGTGTCTTGGTTCCACTGGAATGAGGAGGACCACTTAGCAGGGCCTCCTGGACTGAGCCTGACAAGGACTGAGACACCAGTGTGGCCTGGGGCTAAACACACAGGCAGCACCCAGCAAGCATGCCATGCTGCTCAGAGGTGGGGTTCTTTTCCATCTGGAAGTCAAACGCAGAAATTGCCTAGAGAAAGATCCTTCCTTTTGGAAGCAGTTCTGTTTCTGTTGAGCCAGAACCCGTGGCCCTTGGGCTTCAGTCAGAGGCGATCTTAGAGTAGCTCTGGCCTGATGCTCAGAGACCATGAAGCCTCCTTATCCCCCACGAGGACCAAAGGGAAGGGGCGGAGAAGCCCAAAGCAGGATGCACGAGAAAACACAGGCAAGGTAGACTTCACAAGCCTGCATTCTGGAAACGGCACCCTTCCCTTGCACAAAACCACGTGCAAAGCACTTTTGGACCAGACTACCCATGTGCAAGATGGGTGAGATTGCTCCTCCCGAAAGCAGCGCTTCACAGGGGGACACCTGCCCTGCATATCAAGCCTCCCTATGCAATGGCTGACGATTGGTGCACACTTGGGAGCTCAGCCCTCTGGGCTGGTGTCCTCCATCCCCTCCTCAGTGTGTGATGCCTTTAGAAAGAACGAGGGCAGGGAGGCTGTCACTAGTGCCCCGAGTCCACTAGAGGAGTGCCACTTTGCAGACAGAGGCCAGAATAGAGATCATTTAAAGTATGTGGTAAATAGTTGTCCCCGCCTTCTGATAAGCTTAAGCAAACAGCTTGGCTGGGGCTTAGAGAGGTAGGGGAAACCCCAGCCAAGAATGCAGCTGGGCAAATCCCGCTTCCTGCCTCAGAGAGGCCACCTGGGTAAGATGGTCCTGTTCTATATTATCTGATCCTGTAACTTTTCACAGATGTGTGGGCCTCAGAGAATGGCCACAGCACGCATACCCCACCCCATCCCACGTCCACCAGCAGCAATGTGTCAGGTGCAGCTTGTCACTCAACTTCTTCCACCCCCAACAAACATTTCTGTGTGATCAGCCTTCCCGCCCCACCGGCTCTCTGTACCCTACCTGGGCTGGATCTTTTCCTTATCACCACCCTCCCCTTTTCTTCCTTATTCATCTCATTACAGCATTCTGTGTACTCCATCCCCTTCAGCACCTTGCCACCCTCACCCAAAAAAAAAAAGAAGAAGAAGAAGAAGAAGAAGAAGAAGAAGAAGAAGAAGAAGAAGAAGAAGAAGAAGAAGAAGAAGAAAGAAGAAGAAAGAAGAAGAAGAAGAAGAAGAAGAAGAAGAAGAAAGAAGAAGAAGAAGAGAAGAAGAAGAAGAGAAGAAGAAAAGAAAGAAGAAGAAGCCCCTTTAGCTGTGTAGTAAAGCAGGCTTGGTGGGCAGTGGCAAGGTGGTAATGCAGGCTCTCTTGGAACGCCTGGCCTGTTGCATATCTCAAGTCCCAGTGGGACTGTACTTGGCCCACGGTGCCATTTCTGCCTGGGGTAAGCCGTGGACTTCTGAAGTGGACTCCACAGCAGTGCCCTAGAAAAGAAGGGCAGCGGCATCTTCCCAGGATCTCTTGACACGGGGCCTGAGACTGTAGTGCTCTGGACTTGCTGGACTTCTGAAAAGGCACAATTTAAATCGGAAGCTGGGCTGGAGGGATGGCTCACCGGTTAGAGCTCATTGCTGCTCTTCCAATCACTCACACCCTCCTGTGTCTCCAGCGCCAGGGCATCTGACGCCCTCTTCTGGTCTCCCTGGGCATCTGCATGCATGTGGCATACACTACACATTCATGTAAACTTTTAATAATAAATCCTTTTTATTTTTTCATTTTTTAGTTCACCCTAACCCTGAACCCTTAGCTTTCAGAATCCTCACCAGCCCCTTGAATCAGCCTAACCATGAGGGAAAGAAGAATTCCTGGTATAGGTTGAAAATTCCTTATCTAGGAATGTGTTTCAAATGTCAAAGTTTTTCAAATTCCAGAAACTTCACACAAGCTTTACCCTAATCTGAACATCTGGAATGCATCCAGATCCAAAGTCTTGGTAGTATCATGTCCACATGTAAGGGATTCAGATTTGGGCTTTTCATGTTCCAGCAGCTCAGAGCTGTGGTCCCAGGTGAAGGAACAGACCTCCTGGGAAGAAGAGCAAGAAGGGTCAAGAAAGTCCTGCTTTTGTTTACTGAGGACTTGCGGCTAGATCCGCCCCTGCCTTCTCATGGGTGGCATGACACCTACATGTCACCAGGAAACAGTATTATCTGATTGTCCTTTAGAGCTAAATTTGAGGAGGGAGTGGGGGAGAGCAAGATTGAAGGGTGCTAGCCAGTCAGAAGTTTTGATCTACCTGGTCCTCTTTGATGTGTGTGGCAAGATGCCATTGGTCTGTTTTTTTTTTATCTAATACACAATTAAAACGCCACACCACTAAGGTTCTCTGAAATGTGAACATATGGGCTTCTCCAAGACTTGGAATTTTTCAGTACTGCTCTGAGAGGGGTGGAGATCACAGCTCCCCGGAGTGTCAGGATGAGGAGTGGGAACAAAAAAAAATGCAAGCAAACCAGCTTCCCACCTAAAAGAGCAGCCAGGACGACGGCTTGGAGATTCTGGAGCTGAGAGCCCTGTGTTTCTCAGCCTCCTTCCTGGAAGCACGCAATCCCAGGCTTGAAAAATGGCATTTTGCTGCGTGTTGGCAAGAAATCCTGCAGCTGAGACTCTTCTCGCCAAATGTCGAGCGTCTTTATTTATCTGAATCTCTCCACAGTGTTTGTTTAAAAGGGAGCGCTAGAGAGTAAACGCGCTCTTCCACTGAGCATATGGACGGCTATAATTGCTGAAGTTTGTTTTTTTTTTTTTTTGTCCGTATTTGCTAACTAGCTATATATAAAATTCTGTTTCTATTTTATAGGTTTCACACCCCAAAGGCTGCTAATTTTTGCGTGCATATGATTTTCACATGAATGGATGAAAATACGAAAATACTCTTCCCCCAGGGATGGTCTAATGGCCCCACCCCTGCTCTTAGCAGCAGCTCCTAAGCTTGGGAGAAACTCCTGTCCTTTCTCACTCCCACCTTCTCTAGAAAGCTCCCAGGCCTTCATCCACTCAGGAGTTAGCTCAGTTGCCTTACAAGCCTCATGGATGCCGCAACTTGCCACAAAAAGGTCACCGGATGCTGCTAGGTGCTTTTCATGTTGACCAGTTTTGCCAGCCTTCTCTGAGAATTCGAAATGATGGAACTGTCACCTGCAAATTGCAAAAGAAGAGCTTTAAAATTCTTTTTTTTAATTATTGTTGTGTGCATGTTTGTGTGTGCGCTCACATGGCATGGCATGTGTGTAGGGGCTAGAGAATCCCTTTCGGAGATCAAACTCGGAATGCCGGTTTTGTGCTTTAAACACTGAACCATCTCGCCTATCAGAGAAAGATGCTAATCTGCAGCTAATTAGACGAAAACAGATGTTTTGGTTTAGCCATGGCTTCAATTTGGTTTCTCACCAACCCACTGACACTTGTCCCTCAAACCAGCATAGTAGTAGAAAAGCAAGCAAACAGCCCAAACTTTGGCCCACTCCATCCTTTTCCCCACAGGCCAGGAGGAAGTCAATCCCAAGGAAAGGAACAATCTCCTGAGGTCACACAGAAAAGGAGTGGCGGTGTCGGGATGCCCCAGACACCTGCACACGCCCAATTGCCAGCATATGCTACGGGACTTCTTTTCCGCTCCTGCCCATAGGGTGTCGCAGTTTTGGCTGCTGGTGGTAGAAGAGAGAGCTAGATGTTTTAGGAGAGTCAGATGGTAGCGGTCAAAGCCCTGTCGCTGTTTGTGAGATTCTCCTCGGTACTTAAAGGCGTTCCGGGGTTCCACAGGAGAAGGGAGGAAAGGGGGCTGACACTGAGTCCCAGCCAGCAAGAGAAGGCGGCCCCTAGAGCTGCCTTCCATGGCGGGGAGGGGACAGTAGAGCCTGAAAGATGGAGAACGACCTGATGGTAGAGGGTCATAGACTGGCTGTGGCTGTGTGGGAGCTGCCTTGGAGTAAGGGTCTCAGCTTCCTCCATCAACGTGCTCAGAGGCTGAGGGTGGTGAAGAATACAGCAGTCTCCATGGCCGGCAGGAAGATGGCTCTTCTCCTAGCCCTATGCTTTCTACCTCGTCTTGATGGGCTACCAGTCTTCATGAGCCCGACTGTGGACGGAGTGTGTCAGGCAATAAAGGAGCCGGTGCAGTAGAAGCATTGATATAGTCCTTCCCTCAGAGGGGAATGTGCTGGGCTGGGTGTATTGGACCAGCTCCTCCCCATGAAGCAGAATTCCATAGGCCAGGTTTCAGACTCGGTGACTGTTGCTAAGCCCTGCTCCAATGACACCAGCCCTAAAGTAGGAGGGGCAGACGCGAGCAACATCCAGCCTTAATGACACAAAGAAAGGAAAAGGGGGAAAGAGTGTTAGGGGAAGGTACTTTCAGGAAGACAGTAGACCTCGAGCTATGGAGGCAGGGAAAGAGTGAGCAGGGAGAACATTTGTGGGCTGGCCCAGAAGCAGAGAGAACAGCGGTGCAAAGGTCTGGGGTAGAAGAGGGCTGAGGAACGGAGGAGCAGGGCAGTGTGAGGACAAGGATGGAAGGAGGCCTTGCAGACCATTGCTGGCGTTGGCTCTTATTTTTGTGGGAAAACCATCACATGACCCAAGCAAGAGTGATGGCCTGTAGCTCTGATTATTTATCAGTTTGCCTCCAGCTGCCTATGTCTACAGTGGGCTAGGCATCTACCAGACCACAGAGGTGGTCCCACTTCATGCTGGCCCTGAAGGTCCCCTTGTGTCCTCCTAGGGAAGGCACACTAGACACTTGCCCTGGAACTAGGTGGCATCATGGATACTTCCTCCTTGTCCCAGGAGTCCCAGTAACCAATGTACCCTTCCTCCTGCAGAATTCCAGCTTCCTGTGACTGAACCTGACATCAACAACAGGCTGGAGTCCTTGTGCCTCAGTATGACGGAGCATGCCCTGGGAGGTCAGTGTGTCCTCACCACACACCTGGGGCAGCTTGAGGGTGGGTGGGACGGGAAGAGAGCAGCCTTGGGGTGCTGTGGTGCCCCTTCCCTGCACAGTCTTCATGCTGTGGGGAGATGAGTCAGGGAACTGGAGGCCAGAAAGACCAACACTGTCCCTGGAAGCTCCTCCCCTCAGCACACACTGGAACCCCACAGTGGTGGTCCCAGCCAAATGCAGGAGCTGGAGGCATCAGACACACACAAGACATGGCTTCTAATGGGAGCATCTCCCACAGCATTGGATATGTTCCCTCTCGGCACTGGATCGACCAGTCTGGGCCAAGCATATCCCAACATGCTCTAAAAATAGAATTTTTGAAGCAAAGATCCCTGCTTAGTTTTATATCTCCCTGTTGCAAGTGGCTTGCGTGATGGTGGAGCTCCAAACTCGCTGAGGTGCCCTTTGCCACATGACAGACACGGGTTGGGTCCAATCACACATCTTAACTAGAGCCAGGAGCATGCTCCCCAAGTCAGTGCCCCTACTCTGATCAGTCCCGCCTGCAGTCCCCCGTTATGCCTGTCCTGGGGGGCTTCAGTGCTCTCTTGGGCCCAAGCTCAGGGGTCTGCACATTTGTGGAGAATTGGTAGGAGCAGAAGAGATGAGCTCTGTCTACCCTTCCGGCCTCCTCTTCCTGTCTCTTCTGCCTGGATGGTGGGCCACCTGAGATCTGGACCATTGCCACACCTAGGGCCTGGCTGAGCCTCCTCTAATGGAAGTGGGTAGAAAAGCTGCCGTCCTGAAAGTTTTGTTCCCAGGACCCTCCAGCCCTGGCTTTTAGATGTTTAGTCTATGTATGCTAAGGACTGTGTGAAAATATAATCTTGTCCTGAAAACAAAACAGGAAATAAATGGTTTGCATGGAGCAGCGTAAAGACCTGGAACTCCTCCCAGCAGCCTAAATGTCAGGAGGGAGCTCCAGGGGCTCCCACAGCACTACAGGGCTCCTGATGAAACAGAAAGGATCCAGGGAGCCCTATCTGCAAACCATTGCTCCACCTCTCTGGTCACACTGATCCTGGACATCCCACAACATCTCCGGGAGTTGTTGCCAGCTCCTCTCCCCTGCTGTGTCAGCAGCCCCTAATAACTAATGGGAGACCACCCAAACAAGGATCAACAAACTGTGGTGTCGCCATTCAGTGGGACAGTAACAGCCTTACCAGGGAAGAAGTGCCCATAAACACAGCATGGACAAACTTGAAAGCTTCCCTGGCAGGAAGTCCACAGCCCAGTGTACTGCTGCCCCTTGGTGCCCGGCTGTGTGGGGAGCCTGGTACTGCCTTGTGAGTCAGCAAGGAAACCTGACCTTCCCCCGCAGGGCCTGATGGGCCTCGGATAACTGGCATTTGGAAGCTCTTATCAAACAGTTAAGTGCTGCTGTTATCATTAGCAGTGAAAATGCCAAATATGCTTCATTCAGAAGTTTCCATTGAACAGGCCTGTGTTTGGTTTTGTATGTGTGTGTTTTTTTAATAAGCTAGTTCTTCCATTTTCTCGGAATACCTCTTGGAACTGATGAGATTTCAATAATGCTTTCATCTTGTTAATCTCCTAAGCCTTTTTATTGCTGTGTTTTTGTTTTTTGTTTTTGTTTTCTCTCAACAATCCCTTCTTGTAGGCAGCCTCCTCCTAAGCAGTCTCAGGGGCAAAGGATGTAAATCAAACTGAAGGTGGCTTAGCCCAGTACAGGAGCACTGTGGCCTCCAGCTATGGCAGGGTTTCTAGGGGTCAGCCCTTTCCAGGTGCCAGGGGAGAGAATCCTGCTGGGGACTTCACGCCAGCAAAGTAAATCATTTTATAGAAAGACAAATGGCAAGAAGAAAGCACAATTAAATTTCCTCTGGGGCTGGGGAAACAGTCCAGTGGGCAAAGTGCTTGCCATAAAAGCCTTAGGATCTGAGTTCAAATCCCCAGAGTTCATATAAAAAGCTATTCACGGTAGCTTTCACGTGTGCCTGCAATACCTGCACTAGGAAGGTAGAGACAGGCAGATCGCTGGAGTTTTCAAGGTCTAGCCATGAGTGAGTTCTAGATTCAGGAGAGACTGTCTCAAAAATAAGATGGAAAATAATGAAGATCCCTGACATCGACCTCTGACCTCTACACACACAGACACTTGCACTTATGCACGTGTGCACATACGGACAGAAATGAGACATATAACAGGAAAGGGAGGAAAAGAGAAAAGAAGTCCCTGTGAGGTGACGCAGGGATGCAGGAGGATGGTGTCAAGTCATCTGTATCTAGATGACATCCACTGTGGTCCACAGTGCCAACTTTTAAGTGTCTTTGATGTCTCTGCTCTTCTCTGTTTCCTTGGCAACTGCTGCCCTCCGGGTTCTTGTCTAAGCCATTTTTCTCTTGGCCTTCCTTTGCCATCTCTTCTTCCCTGAAACCCCTGAAGAAAAAAAAAAAAAACCAAAAGGACACTCAGGTAGAGGGTTGCGAATCTTTCATCAGACTCTGTGACTCTGTTCTGCCTAGGGTGTGTCACCTGAGGTACTCAGGCGAGATGAACCTCTAAGCCCCTTATAGAGGGGTTCCGGGATCTACAAGCTAGCTTGCTGTCAGAGTCTGAGGCCCTTTCTCAGGGGTTTTCACCCTCTTCCTTTTCCCCTTCCCAGCCCCCCTCTTCCCTAAGCCTCACCAGCCCCACTGTTGCAGATGCAGAAATCCTATGCAGGTTATTTTCTCAAGGCACTGGGGTGGCATTTATTGCAGTGCTAAGTATTAAACCTATGGTGCTTGCTTGGGTGTGGCGCCCCCTGAAGTTGTCAGTGTGCAGTTTTCACAGTGCAAATAGTAAATCTGCCTTCCCTTGGAAGACACAGCCTGTGGTTGAAATGCACAGTTAATGTGCCTTGGAGCTGAGCTAGTTGAGATTTTCACACTCCCGGCTCCTCACTTTCACAACTCTGAAGATTTAGCACTAATGTGTGGGCCGGAGAGCCAAGCAAGAGTATGCTCTACTTTTAGAGATATCTCCAGACATCCACACGCCAGAGTGACCTCTGCACACACTCCTGTTCTACGACTGTTGAGCCCTATGCACAGGCTCAGGCTGACACCGCAGAGAGTCAGCTGTTGATCAGAAGTCCATACCTATGGGCTAGCTGATGCTCCCATACCCCAAACCAGCGGGGGCCACTGTCTCTTAAAAAATCCCTCCCTAAATTGGCATAGCTTACACATATGCTTGTCCATTCTTGTCTATACACACGCACATGTGCACACACGAGTACAAATAGAATTGGGGAAATCTAAATAAGGTCGATGGACTAGGTCAAAGTCAGTGTCCTCACTGTAATGTCCCGTTACGCCTGTGCAAATTGCCACTACTCTAGGACCTGACACGGCGCCCATACGACCTTTCTAGACCATTTCTTACAGATGCATGTGAACCTATAATTATCTCAATAGCGTCTGCAACAACAGCAACAACAAAAAACTCTCCTCCGAGTTCAAGCTGGCAGAATTGCCAGTACGACACCGCCAACAAGGAGGTCAGGAAAGCCCTGCAGGGGACTCACTCACTACCTTTCCATGTCTTCTAGGTCCCTAACTTTCCCTAGAATGCTCAGGCACTTCTGACTTGTCTCTGAGCCCTGCATAGTAACTAAAAATGTCCCCTCCACTAGGCCTAGCTGGCCATAATGGGGATTGAACTAGCCACACTGGCTGGCCGCTAGAGCTTGCCAAAGCCAGGGAGGTACTCTGTAGCTAGCCCACTACTGCCCTCATCCAGCAGTCGCGGGAAACCATCTTTTCTGCTCCGTAATGACCAATCCATGCCTCCCTGCCTACTGTATGTAGCCCATCATCTCAAAATGCACCAGCAGGGCTACTTCTTCCCTGCCCCACCCACCCCACCCTTGCCCTTCATCAGCCCACCGGCCAGAGGCGCCAAGCTAAAGAGAGATCGCATTGTTGTGCTGTTTTCAGTCTCCCTGTACCATCCAAGGTCCTCCTCTTGGTGTGCAGATGATTGCGTCTGCCGCTGTGGACCGTGATAGAATCCTCGTGAGAACGGGCAGCAGGGCAGAGCCAGGCAGCTCTGCTGTCTAAGTCACTCATGGCCTCTAGTCTCTGACACACATCTTGCCATGTGACCGATTCTCTAACATGTCAAGGAGGCAACCATCACAAGCTTCCGATCTGGATGTGCGCAGCATCTGCCTTTGCTTTTCTGGCCTTTATTCTTGCTGCAGAGAATTTGAATCAGCTATATCCATCCCCCTGATTGCCCAGCTGTGGGCAGGAGCAGGCCGCTTTGTCTATGGCCTTTCATCAAGAACTTCAGGAAGAGAGAAACGATGCCAAAGAAATGGGTTTGGGCTCCACAACTGCCCTCACATTCCTATTAAAGCCCCTTCCCTGTCCTTACAGACATGTTTTTGCCACTCCGTCCCCACCCCCTCCTCCTACACCTAGGGTCACTGCCAGCCCTTGCATTTCATAACCCGTCATTCCACCTCTCTGGTCCCCTACCTATCCTCCCTTCCTGCTTAGCACACTCCTACCGGCACCATTGGCAAGAAGTCATTTTGTGTCTTTATGAGTCTGTCCTTGACTTCCAAGGCTGACCCATCCATCCTTCCCTCCACGGTCCTTCTTTCTGGGAACACGTTGCTTAGAACCATCATCACTCTGAGCATTGTTGTTGATTTATGTGTCACTGGTGTACATTCTAAGATGTGAGTACTTGGGAGGTGAGAGTAGTTGCATCTTGGCTCCCAGTCTCAATGTGGTTCCTATTATATAACAACTGCCCAGATGTTAGATGGGCAGTAATGTCAGTGGGTTGGTGGGTGAGGGGGTGCGTGCGTGCGTGGGTGGGTGACTGAAGACATTGTATCAGAGCCTAGGATACTCAAGGTGCTGCGGTATTGCCGTCAGTGGTGGCCTAACCCAGAACTGGTTTTGCTCATCTAGTCCTCTGTGGCTCCTTTTCACAGACGGGGTTGACCGGACCTCCACAATCTAGAAACTGAAGATGAGAGTGACCGCGCTGGCCGTGAAACCGACTGCTGCGGGCCCAGTGTCAGCCATCTTCAGGGTTGCACAGACTCTTCCGAGACACTTTGCAGCCTTTTTCCCCTGGTCCCTCGCCCATTTTGATTTTGTGAGAGCGTAGGTCAGCCTTGTAAACATATCAGTAGACCTGGGGTTGGTCATGTTGTCATTTGTTTCTGTCATGGGATGGGACGGTATGCAGGGTGGGGAGGGGACGCGTGGGACTGGGAGGGGGTGGAGGGTCGCTAGTGGCTTCCTGGATGGAAATGGGGTGGGGAGAGAGATGCAAGAGGACACACAGGAGGGAGGTAGCAGCCCTGCCCTGGGGAACTTTCTCGAAAGCCAGGCTTCATCGTGGTCAGGCTGCAGAAGACGGAGGATATAGCGACCAGAGCAAGATGGCGGCTGGCCGGTTTGTGTCTCCCCTGACTGGATTTCCGTGCGGCCCGACTTGAAACAGTCGAGAGAGGGCTGTGTGGCAACAAGGGCAAGAGGACGAAATTCCCTCCAGCAAACTTTCAGATAAACTTTGATTTGTGTATTGTTTACATAAGAATTTTAAAGGGTACATAATGCGTAGCGTTTGGGTAGAACTTCTCTTCATACTATGGTTTTTGTAAAAGACTGATTATTGTTATGGATTCATTTTGTTTCATCTATTTTTATAATAGTAGCAGGGTTGTATTTTAAAATGGCTGCCAAGCTCTGCTTCTCGGGAAGAAGGATGCTGTCAAGTAGGCCTCGAGTTGCCTTCTCCCACCGCGAGGAGGGAGGGGCGGTGGGAGGAGCGTGTGGATGGATTTGAAAGGCGAGGATGTGGCAAGGACACAAAGATGGTGGCGCCATGTGATCGGTTATGGATTTGCTCATAGGTCACCCAGAAATGGTAAACTTTGCAACCTCCTTCTGGGCTGGATTTGCATCCCACCCTCCCCACAGGCTCCATCCTACCACCCCTGGTTGGTCTCACTCCACAGACACACAAGAGGACGCAGGTCCCTCTAGCCGGCTCAGACTCAGAACATTTGCGATGGAGGTTTTGCTGGAGCCTAAGCCTGGGCACCGTATCCCTTTTCACTCCATCTCTGCTGAAGAAGACTGGTCCAGCGATAGCGTCAGATCAGTGCAGAGAGGCAGAGGCTCCACCATCCAAGGCAGGCAATGAAAGCAGAGGCAGGAAAGGCTAAACTCATGAGAGAAATGGTGGCGCTAACCATGCCCGTGAGTCAGAGATGTGCTGTATCATGGGATGATTTATCCAGCCTTACACAGGGAAGGGAAAACACACTCACATGCACCCATGAACACGGTGAGAGCTTAGCTGTGGCTCCGAAGAGTCATCGCTCTATTTCTTAAGGGCAACAAAGACAATATTTCAGAATTTGATCCAATGGAGGATATTAGAGAGAATCCAAAAGGAATTGTGCACTGTACTGGAAAATTAGTTGTGCAAATGTGATGGTGTGAATGCCTAGCCAGAGGCATGATCTCGGAGATAATATAAGGCCTGTTTATTAAATGGGTGAGACTGATACCTCTTTAAAAAATAAAAAAGTTATACCTAAGTCAAAATTAAAGGGATCGGACCGTGCAAATGACTGGACCTTGCCCATGGTTATTTTTTCAAGTTAATGAAGGGCATTCAGACTTTAAAGGCCTTAATAAAAATCCACACAACTTTGTTTGCCTGTCAAGATTACAAATGTCCACCTAGCCCAGCCTTGCATGCTGCAACAGAAATCCTAAAGTCCTTTTACAGTCCAGAAGGCAAGGGCACCAAAGTAGACAGACAGCTCTCAGTGAGTACAGAAGGCTTGGGTACACTGTTCCATGCACACATCACAACAACAATCACAAAAGATTCAGGCCACTCTTCAGGGGACCAGCTCTCGGAGATGCAAATTCATGTGCAGAAGAAGGCAGCATGTTTATATATA
>NW_026068016.1:2230714-2444314 GCF_014885135.2 Alexandromys fortis
TAAATTTTTTAACCAAGTGCCATTAACACTCATCCCTCATGTCCCTTTTCCATACAATGTCAATGTTGGGGAAGGAGCTGGGATGGAGGATCACATGTAAGGCAGAATAGCTCAAAATGTCGAAGGCCAAAGGTAAGGCCAGAGGGTCTGAGGATGTGTTTGGAGGAAGGTTGAGGAGATAAACAGAGAGGAACAATGGGATTCCTCGTCTCGTAGAAAGGAAAAGGGGTTCGGATCTGCCACGTATCCATAAGGACACAGGCTACTCGGAAACCAGACTGCGACCACAATCGCATGAGCGTGAACCTTTTACAAAGAAGACCATAGAGTATTTGCAAATCTGAATTTCTATTTATTCCTTCATTGAATATAGAAACAATGGTTATCTGATTATTAGAGATATTATTTTGGATATGTTACTTATTAACTCGCTATGGCTGGTAACCATGATAAAGTCTGTTATTAGTAACAACATAATTCTTTTTAAAAAAGAAAAAGAAAAGCTTATTTTTCATCGACTGTATAGATTTATCTACTTAGTTGTGGTTTGCTATGTTAATGTTTTCATTTTTTTTAAGTTTTCTGATGATTTTGAGAGCCTCTCCCCACCTAGTTTTGAGTCCTGTGTTGACTGCAGGTATACAGCTCAATTTAAAAATCCTAAAGCAAAAAAAAAAAATCTTATTTATAAAAAGACCGCAACAGTCGCGTGCCTGGGACTGTGAGGTTGGACCTGTCGGGATAAGCTGCAGTGCCTTTTTTTGTATTTACCCATTGACACCCCCACGCAGCTGTTTTATATTAAATAGTAAAGGTTTGAAACTTTCAGAATAAAATCTATTTCACTGCATAGCCCCCCCCCCACCTTGCTCTGATTTAAGCAGTGTGTCGCTGCGCTGTCTGAGGCACAGTGCTGTTTTACAATATCATGGGTGATGTTTTATTGGTGCTTTTTACTCATAGTATTTTCTTACCAGAAAACAGTAGGAAGAAACACACGAACTGTGTACAAGACACGAAACATTGCTGCTGATGGTTTTTATTTTTCTGTTTGTTTTTTTTTTTTTTCTCCCTCCCAGCTACACGCTTTTGGGTTTCACTTTTTAAAACACAAACCCAGTGAGCAGAGTAGATGCTGCTGGGTCTGCCTGCCAAGGGCTGCTGTTTGCACCAAGCTCTCAATCCTGGGTTGAACTGAAGGTCTTTCTCTGCTACCCGGGATGGGAGCTGCGGCTGGGCCTCACCTCCCATCCTTCCGAGGCGACACTGAGGAAACCAGATTTTCTTTTGAGGTGTCGCCGGCTGCCTTTTACAGGATGGGAGTCTCCTCCGGGCCTTTTGTTCTTCTGTGCCTCTTGTAGCTAGTGCTGATGCAAAGTTTGTAGATGTGTGCACCCCAGAGCCTGGGCTGAGCTAGAGAAGAGCGGAAAGTGGGTTCCGTAGGATGTCTTTCCACTGCAGCCTGAGTTGGGGAAGCATCCTGCCCAGGGTACTCAGGTGTGCCTATTACAAACAGAACCTGCAGAAGGATAAGTTGTACCCGGAGCTGTGATAACACTAATGTTGGTTTTTTTTTTCTTTTTTACAACTCATCAGAGATGTTTGCAAAGTGACTTTTTTTTTTAATTCCTTTATCTTGACTTAAAGGTGAATGTGTATCCCTCTGGGAAGAGCAAGAAGAAAGCAGGAATGTTAGTAATGGCAAACAGAAGACTTCCTCCTTTATTAATATATAACCCTCACGTATTTATGCCTAACGTAAGCTGACCTTCAAAAGGCTTTCTTGCGTCGCATGCCCTGTGCAGGCATCTGTATTGTACATGCATGCCTTTTGTCCTGTTTTCCTGTATAAAATTAGTGAACAAAGAAATATTTTTGCCTAGTTCATGTTGCCAAGCAATGCATATTTTTAAAATTTGTCATATATGGAAAGAGCATGTTTGTTACATGTAAAAGCTTTACTGATATACAGATATCCTATTGGTTGGTGATGCTGTTCTTTGCAAGTGTACAGTTTCCAACTGTTGTTACGGTGACAACACCCTCGTGGTCTAAACTTGCTACCGTGTATTTATTATTCATTTCCTCTCCGGAATTAAGACTCACGGCTATATTTCCTATGGTTATATTGAGAGCGAAGGGAAATGATTAATACAAGGTTTTGTAACACTGGTGTGTGTGTCTTTTTAGCCCCCCCCCTCTGTAAACACAATCAACTATTAACAAAACAAACAATGAAACAAGACAAGTCTTAGAAACCAGCCCTGAGTGGTTTGTAACCAGTCTCAGCTGATCAAACCACGTGCTCCTTTCTGAAACGGTCAAGGAAAGGGTTGGCAAAATGTATGCAGTTTGATCTATGCCCAGAATAGTCAATAAACGCTTTGCCCAAATGAAAAGCGAAGAACCTTTGCAGCTGCGTTTATGGCTTTCTCCTGTTCTGGATGGCCTTTGCCACATGGGGCACTTTTACCACAGCCTCCTGGGAGTCTTGGGACTTCACCTGCACGCGGTTAGGATCCCATGCTAACACTTCTGATGGCAGTATGACGACATATATGATAAGTTCTGAGTGTCCTATGGTTAAGTGTATGACTGGAGAGACAGGCTTGGGTTTGAAGTCTGGCTTTAGTGTTCTTTGTTTTGGCCTATGATGATTCAACCTTGATGTCTTTAGACCTCTAAGCCAAAGAGAAGTGAAAATGAAAAATGAGATAACCGTTATTCCTGTCTGTAACCTGAACCCCAAAGTTCTCCGAGGATGCCTCGCTTGACACTGGATCAGTGAGGCCTTAGGATTTCTAGTGAAAAGACAGCATGACCATTGCAAGTCTTAGAGAGGAAAACATTTAATTGGGGCTGGATTAAATACAGTTTTGGAGGTTTAGTCCATTATCTTCACGGCAGGGAGCAAGGCAGCGTGTAGAAAGATGCGCTGCAGAAGGATCTGTGCAGGCTACATCTGGATTGGCAGGCAGCAGGAAGAGACACTGGGCCTGGCTTGGGCATCTGAAAGCTCCAAATCCACCCCAGTGACGCACTTCCACCAACAAGGCCACACCTCCAATAATGCCACTCCCTCTGAGTCTATGGGGCCCATTTTTATTCAAATCATCACAAATGACCACACAGCTACTCCCTTTCTCCAGGCTCAGCTGCTTAAGAGACACAAAAAATCTAAATTGGTACTTGAAAACCCCTAATGAGCTATGAGAGAGAATATTGGACCTCGCTTTAAAGAGAAAGGCAAGATTAGGGAAGGGCAGTGAGGCAGCTAGCGCTGCCCCAGCTGGCCTGACAGCAAGGTTACAGCTCTGGGCAGCAGCCTTTGCAAGGGGCTGTTCGATCCTGGAGAAATGTTCTCACAGAGGAAAGCTTGCAGGGCATCCCATGCCCCGGCACCACAGACAGGATTCCACTCTAGAAAAGGGATTGGGCCAGTGAGATGGCTCCGTGTATAAAGGAACTTGCCAACAAATCTGACAACTTGAGTTCTACCCGGGGAAACTATGGTGGAGAGAGCTGATTCTGCAACGCGTCCTCCAACCACGCACACACACATGCACACACAAATGTACACATGCATGCACACATGTGTGTGCACACACACGCACACTTTAAAAGAAACAACTGGTGAGAAGTGATGGAGCAAACCTTTATCCCAGCACTCAGGAGACAGAGGCTAGCCTGGTCTACATAGTTCTAGATCAACCAGGGCTAAGCAGACCGAAAGTACAACAACAGGTATGTTCATATGATAGTAGCATAGAAGAAGCCAACTCATATCCCAGTGGGCCATGCTGGGGAATCCACTCTCTTGGTTTATCCTATTGGTCCATCACCACATCTATCATCCACGGGAAGAACTCTGTTCCCCAGAGACAATTCAGGCCCATTGGCATCCCACCACATACCTGCAGAGAGTGTTTCACAGGTGTTCAGACTCACCTGATAGACACCTCTGGACACACCTGTTGCCTCAGATGGGAAGTTCTGCCCACTCTGGGTGTGTGAGCGTTCCATGACCCAGATCTTGGACAGCATACGTAGAGGGAGCTGAACGGTAACACACACGTTCTTTGCTCTCTGTTTTAATTATGGAAGCAGAAGTGTTATGAGCTGCTGCCTCTGGAACTACCATTGTGACGGGCTGTAATCTCAAACTGAGTTAAGCCTTTTCTCCTTTAAATTGCCTTTACTGGGGTATTTTATCATAACAGGAAGGAAAACTAAGACACGAGACAACGGGGTGTACAAGCTTCACTGCCTTCTATTTCTGTCCGCTTCTCCTGATGCTTGAGCCCCTCCCCTTCCATGAGGATTTCAGCCTCTGAGCCTTAGCAGTAGCTCTGGGATCCCCTAATCTGGGCTTCTGTGAACAACACATGGTTACTGGCTTTTTCCATTTAACACAATCCAACTCTTTTGTGAGGTACAATAAAAATTAAACCTACACTGGCCCCCTGCTGTGTTTTATGAGATCATGCAGACAGATTATTCTATCCAGTTCCTGTAAGGTCACTGTGTTCTGCTTTGCTAGGCTCTGAGGACAATCAAGAGGAGTTGGATATCGGGGTTCTGCTGCCAACGTAAGCCAGGCCAGCGATGCTCTCAACACAGGTCCCAGGGATGCCTAGAACTTGGCCCAAGAGTGATGACCAATCGGGCTGTTAGTCACTCTAAAAGCTGAAAACAAAATAGGTGGGAAATGGGAAGTGGGTGTGTGGGTGTGTGACCACTAAAGCCGAAGTCTTTGGAAGCAAGCCTGTTTGTTCCCAAGTGACCCTCCAAACCCTTCACATTCCCATCCCTGGCGCCTGGACCTGGTGGATTGAGAATGGAGGGTGGTGTGTGTGTGTGTGTGTGTGTGTGTGTGTGTGTGTGTGTGTGTGTGTACATGTTCACACACATTCGTGTGCCTGTCTGTGTCTATGAAGCGGGAAATGTAGGCTGGAAAAACTGGGAGACAAGCATGACATCACTGTGGCCGAAGGCTTGAACAAATGATTGTTCAGTGTGTCCTCCAGGCTCCCGCCCGGCCAGTCACTCCCTCTGCCCATGTGGCTTCTGTCCACAGACACTGGCTCCTCTATGTTTTCAACTTGGGAATTCAATGTCTGAGAATTTCCTCTGTGGAATATTTTAAACTCTTAAGTGCCTTCTACTTCAACTTTAAAAAACAGCCAGGAAGCCTTTTAGCAACTTTATAAAGCTTTAACTTTACACACATTAAAAAAAAAAAGACTTTTGCATTTATATTTGACACAGGGGACATCTTTTGGTTTTAATAGTACATTACATTTGTGTTCTCTGTTTGATTGGTTGGTTTTTGTTTTGTTTTGAAATTTTACTGTTTTAAGACCAATGCAGGAGAAACAAAATCAGAGACTTGGTGAGTGACTTAATCTCTCTCTCATCAGGGCTGATGGGACCTCAAACAACAACAGCACCCCTGGAGGACCACAGCCAGACCGAGTGTGTGTGTGTGTGTGTGTGTGTGTGCGCACACGCACACACCTGCACATGTACCATAGACTCTTGCCAGGCTCAGTTAAGTGAGGTTGAATGAGTCCACAAACCCTGACCTCACATCTGTCCAGTTAAACCTTACCGCTACATTTCTTGTTGGGTTTAGCCCCAATCTGGTCAGTACAAAGAGGTTTTATGCTCATTGTTTTGTTTGCTTTGCACCTCCCCTAGCTTCTCCTAGCATTGGCCTGAGTCCTTGGCTTGCAAGACAGAATGTGCACACACGTGGATGAGATCATAAAGACACATTTTACAGAAAATTTCCCTTTACCCATTGCTAACTGCATCAGGCCAACCCCAGGGCAGAGAACACAGAGCCAGCAGCCTTCTTTGAACTCATACATCTCCAGACTGGGCCAGGCTGTCTCCTAAGCAACCTCTGCTAAGATCCAGGTTCTTTCTCGCTCACCTGCAGTTCAGTCCAGTTTCTCCAGGTCTGCTTCTAAGGCATTCATGGTTAACCTGCTCTTCAAAAGGCTAAGATTCCAGGGCACAGAGTTAGCTGTGGGCTTTGAAGTCTTTCCTGTACATACGACATCCTGAGAATGAGATGCTAACCAGCTAGACACCTGGAAAGAGAGAACACCAACAACAAGGTCCTCTCAGACTCATAGGGGAAGTTCAGAGTTAAAGTGAGGTGGCCACATGACAAAACCTGAGCTGCTCAGAACACCCACCACCACCGCTGCCGCCACCACCCGTGCCCCATTCCTCCAGTCTCAGCTTGAATGATGTGAGCCTAGGACCATGTCTGTTAGAGGGTAAAGTAATGGGACTGGTACCCAACTCCCCAAGTAGGACATGATAGCCCGTACAGTCAATATGGAGCCATGGACATACCTCTGCTCTGATCTTTGGGGTCCTTGAAAAGCTCCCTCATTCACTTCAGAGAGAAGATGTCAATCCTTGTCCCTTGGAAGACAGTAACACCCCAAATACTAAGAGCAGGGACCATAGTTAAGGGATGGTCAGTGAGTAAGACCCTCAGGTTCTCACCAACTCATAGATATGCCTATTTGAATGGATCTTTGGGCACAAGCTCTCAGAAGTGTGAAGGGAACCAGATGATAATGTACCAAATCTGGATTCTGCAAAAAACAAATGAACAACACATTGAAGAGGCAGGAAGGAAAGAGGTGTCCTAGTCCTTCCTCCTCTAGCTCCCCGCAATGCAACGTGTAGACTCCTCCCATGTGGGAAGACGAGAAGAGGAAAATCCAGGCCTTGCACTTGGAAAGCAGAGCCAAGATCTGACCAAACCTCCAGACCCATGTTGTTATCCCTGGTGCCCCCATCACTGGCTCTCCATCTTGGGACAGAGGCAGACTCCCTGCTCACAAACGGGTACAACAGAAAAACAGGGCTGTGCCCTGGAACTCAGTGTCAACACACTGTGCTGAAAGCCGGCATCGTGCAGAACCTTTATCAGAGCTGAAAAGCCAGGCAGAATTCCACAGCACCTGACCGCAGGCCAGAGCCTGTGACAAGGCACCTGGGCCCACCCAGGCTCACATTCAGAAGGGGCCCTTTTTAGACACTCACTGAAAAGCACACCAAACAGAAATGTGTGACAAACTTGGTGTCAAAGTGTCCTCTACTAGTGAAATGGCGACAACAGCCAATCACAGGCTTGTAACAAAACCGTACTTAAGGTTCCATCTAGTGATGGAACAGCAGAAGTGACCGCAGGCTCTGAAGAAAAATAAGCATCCTGCTTAAAATCCCTGAAAGGAAAGCCACAGGCAAGGCCAGATGGGGAAATCAAGAGCAAACAGAGCCCTCTGATGTGCAGTGAACACCACACACCAACAGCATCAAAATCGTCCTTGATTCCCAGTACTCTGAAGGCAGAGGCATGAGGTCTCTGTGAGTCTGATGGCCAGCCTGATCTAAATATTAAGTTCCAGGACAGCCAGGACTTCACAGAGGTACCTTGTCTTCAAAAGAAGAAAAAAGAAAAAACAAGGAAGTCCAGGGAGGAGCTAGAGATGGCTCAAAACCAAGTTCAGTTCCCAGCACTTAGATCAGGTAGCTCATAACTACTTCCAATTCCAAGGGAGCCAACATTTCTGGCCTCTGTGGGTACCTGCTCTCTCTCTCTCTCTCTCTCTCTCTCTCTCTCTCTCTCTCTCTCTCTCTCTCTCTCTCTCTTCCTCTCTCTCTCTCTCTCTTTCTCTCTCTCTCTCTCCTTCTCTCTCTCTCTCCCTCCCTCCCCCCCAAAACACACACACACAATTAAAAATAAATATGAAGGGAAATGTGATCTGTTGGCAAAATAAGATTCCAGAAACTAATCATAAAACAACAATACATGCAAATGCTTAAAGAGCCAAACTAACTGCTTCAAGAAAGCCCAGAGAAATGACGTGGCCTTCTGACCAGCGACACGGGAGACTTGAAAATAACTGTGACATAATTAAATGGAAATCCCTGAGCAGAAAAGTTAAAAACAAAACAAGAGGCAACAATAACAAATAAATCAAACAGGAACCAGTGAAGGAAAAGATACCCTTTTTGAGACCCACTGCTGGAAAAGGATGAGAATAAAGAAGAGGCGCTGCAGAGAGAGCTTGGTCCTGAGAAGCACTGGCTGCTCCTGCAGAAGACCAGCACTCTGGGGGATCGGGCGCCGCCTTCCGTGCACTTACAGAACTCCCATACACAACCCGACACAGAAATAAAAACAGAATAAATATTTTTTTAAAAAAAGAAAGATGAATAAAACACATGCTGCCTATGAGAAACTCACTTCACCCCCGGGGACTGTACACATTGAAGTGTAGGTGTGAGAAAAGACATTCCACACAAATGGAATACTAAAAATGGTGGACGTGGCCCTATCATATTAGATCAAAAGCATACGAAGATACCAGGAAGGCCTTTAATTAGAAATAAATGGGTTGACTTAGCAAGAGGAAACAGCACTGTAAATGTATGTGTGCTTAAAACCTAGTGAGGCACGTTAATACATCTGAGTGAAGGAATAAGTACTATCCAATGGCCCAGCATCATGCTTTCAACACTGCACAAGTCATGCAGACAGAAAACAACAAAAGAAAAGCAGGATTAAACCGCATCCTAGACCAAATGGACTGCTCGGGCATCTACAGACTATCCCGTCCAACAGCTACAGAATAGGTACTCTTCTAGGCAGAACACAGAGCTTTCTCTAGGCTATGCCATATGTTAATCCTCAAAACAAGCCTTGACAAATTTTAAAGACTTGAAATCATGTCATATCCTGAACAACCAATGTATCAACAAGAAATTAGAAAGGAAATTTAAATTTTCCATGAAGAATGGAGATACATCACAGCAAAACCAACGGGATCCAGTAAGGGAGCCCTAAGAGGAGGCTTAGGTGCGATGGTGGTATGAAATGATGACGAGGTATGGGACCCATGAGACACGAAAGAGGGAAGGAATAGGGGGAGGTACAAGTAGAAAGCAAGGGGAATTACAAAGCACACTTTGTCCAAAAATGTCATTTTGGTATCTAATACATTATACACTGAGTTTTAAAAATTCTAATAAAAAGAAGGGGGATTGTAGCAATTGTGCCTACATCAGAAATGCAGGTTTCCAATGAGTGACCCATCACTCAACCCCAAGGAACTAGGAAAAACAGGAATAAAACTCAAGAAAATAATAGGCGGATATTAGATGACCTCCACTGTGCAGACGGGGAAACAATCCACAGCCACTAAGCGACTCGCTGAAGATCCTAGAAACCGCAGGGCTCGCATGCAGGTATGTCTGTCCCAGACTCTGCAGGAAGTGGCTATGGCAGGCTGCCCAAGACTCTGAGGATGTCATAGGAACTCTGGGTACCATGACACTGGCGTGATTCTCCCAGTCTCCCCTTCCCAGCTGCCACTGCAGCCAAAGACACCAGGACTCTGTAAGCTGTCTTTTGGGAGGTGAGGGGGCATTTGGTCTAAACCAGCCCAAGTTGATGGATGGAAGCCATACAGCCGTGGGTTCCACCCAGCCCCTCCTGGAACTTGCTGAAGAAAGCTTCCATTGCTTCGTCCCGGATTTTGGTTTAATTTTTCTGCAGCATGGTGCCAGGGTGCTAGGCATCCAGGTGACTCTACTAAGCAGCAAATGTGAGAGCCAGGCACCCTGTAGGGCAGCAGTCCTCAACTCGTGAGTCACAATAGCCCGCAAATCACATTACAGCACATGCCTTTAATCCCAGCACTCGGGAGGCAGAGGCAGGCTGATCTCTGTGAGTTCGAGGCCAGCCTGGCCTACAGGAGACAGTTCCAGGACAGGCTCCAAAGCTACAGAGAAATCCTGTCTCAGAAAAAAAAAACCTATATAGATTAAGATTCATAAAAGTAGCATAATTACAGTTATGAAGTAGCAATGGAAATAATTTTATGGCTGGGGGGGAGGTCATCATGACATGAGGAACTGTAGTAAAAGGTCACAGCATTAGGAAGGCTGAGAACCACTTGAAGCGGGCTGTGAGATGAAATGCCTCTGCAGCCTCGAGAGATGCGGGGGAAGAGGAAACACTTGTACTTCTGTTTGTGAATGAAGACCAAGCTCACGGGTTGCGCTGCTCCAAGGCACCCTGCCTCCAAGATCTTCCGGCAGAACCAGACAAGCAGTTTCTCTTTCCACTGACTCCATGGAGCTTGCCACTCCCCCCACAAAAACCCTGCCTTATAAAGTCTGTGACTTCAATGAGCCTGGTGAGTTTGTTGCCCGGAATGTATAGCCCATGCTACCTGGGCGATGCCTTAACTGGAATTCCCTAGCCCAAGTCCACACAGCTGAACTGAAGTCAGCTTCAAAACCACAAAAGGTTTGTCTCTTTCTTTGGGCAACACGTCCGTCCCATGCCAGCTGTGACCCGAGCTGTTCTAGCTGCCATCAGTGGGAGTATTGCCATTTGCCGTGGCAGGGGAAAGAAGTGAATGTGCCTCTTCTGTTCACACCAAAACAATGTGAGGCCATAACAAGCACTAAGGGACTAGGGGTTTCAGGGCAGCATCGACGCCTTCCTCTCCACAGAGGCACATGGATGCTCAAAGCGGAGGAGGGACCAGGGTTCCCGTCTGACTCAGGCCCATCCCTGATATTGTGGACATTGTCCTGTTACAGAACAAACCGGTTCTCCGCAGGCCTGAATGTCATTGGGGTCTGGAGGAGTATACTGTGCCTTCGCTGAACGAGGTGGGTCCTGAGAACCTGACTCACCTGTACCAGGCCCCACTCCCCCTTCCTCACCTCTGTAAGATTCTGCCAGCGCCTGGGCATCAAGTTCCTTCATGGCACCTCTCCAGCTGGCCTACAACCTGCAGCTTCCAGTCTTCAAAGGCACTGGCAAGGGCCATGCCCTGCCTGCAGGTGTGCCCTGAGAAACTGCCCCTGCTCTGACTCAGTCTTCCCTTCAAAGGCAGGTTCACTGGAGCATCTGCGGGAAGCCAGCAAGCCTGAGTCTCTGAGGGCTGCCTGCAAAACTACACCGAAAGGGACAGAAGAGAGTGTGGAGGCGCTGGCCGCTGCTTCTCACCACGGCCACCAGCTGTGTGAGGCGTGACACGGCCTCAACATAGACTACACGCGTGCACACACATACACACACAACACATACACACAAACACACACAAAACTACACTGAAAGGGACAGGAGAGAGTGTGGAGGCGCTGGCCGCTGCTTTTCACCACGGCCACCAGCTGTGTGGGGTGTAACCTAGCTCCACATAGACCACACAAGCATGCGCACACACACACAACACACATAAAACTACACGGAAAGGGACAGGAGATAGTACGGAGGCGCTGGCCGCTGCTTCTCACCACAGCCACCAGCTGTATGGGGCATAACACGGCCTCGACATAGACCACACACACACACACACACACACACACACTATATCCTACCCTACTATACATACCAAACCACGGTGCATCACACCACACACACTGCAAACAGTATCACTCCATATCCCACTTCACCACATAAACACAACACCATAGCTCACCATACCACAGACTCACGCAACATACACCATCCCCCAAATACATATGCATCTCAACATACCATGCAGTCACACATCATACCATACCACATCACACACACACACACACACAAACACACCACCATATACACATATATACAGCTCCTCCAGCTCCAGTCCAGGTAGGCTGTGCTTCTCCCATCCTGGTCCTTGGATTCCTAGATTCTTGGCAGGCAAGGCCCCACCCTGCCCAGATGCCACCCAACCCCACCCCAACTCACAGACTCTATCAAAGTGGTTTGCTTTTAACATTTCTGTTCAGCATTAATCCTGAGCCTGCTTTGCCTGTTCAAAAGAGCCCCGCAGACCAGATGCACGCTGTCTGTGTTGGAATCTGTCTGCTTCCTCCTGTGTAATGAATATTTCTCCTACTTGGACATCTGGAGGAAGAGCCACAAGTCTGCGTGAACTGGCTTCAAATCCCTCTTGTCCAGTTTCCTTGTTCAGGCCCCGGCTCTGCTGCCTATCACTGTGTGTCTTTGGATGAACGACTCAGCCCTTCTATACACTGCTTTCTTCGTGCCTGAAACAGTGGTACCCACCGTGGAGTGGGCGTTCAGAGTTTGCGTAGACGGAGCGCCTAGAACAGCACGATACTGGATGTGTTTCTGAATGTAAGTGACATACATTAGTCACCATGGCTGCAAACACCAAGAGCTATTTAGTCCACACATCAGAAGTTGTGGCCAAAGACATGAGCTACAAAGTCATTCCCAACAGTCTCCTCATCTAAGAGGCCCCCACGACGGCCAGGCAGCCTGTGCACAGACTATGCGTCCCTCAGAAGCCACAACTGTTGCTGTAGTTCCTGCTTGCAAATTAGAGCTGAAACCCAGAAGCCATAAGCTAACTCCCTTGATACTGTCACATGGGAGCTGCAAAGGAAGTTCTGCCCCCACCACCACCCTGTGTTATAAGAGGATGCAACTACTAGGCTGTGAATGCCAGGGGCGGTGGAGGATGGAGGGACACCATCCTACAGAAAGAGCATTTGAGAGAAATGAGCCTGGCCATGGCATCTATCAGGGAGTCCTTCCTTCTCCTGCCCGTGGAGAAATAGTTAAATGGCATTAGGAAGGTGCGGTGGGATGGGGGAACAGCATCAGCTGGAAACAGCAGCGTGGGGTAGCAGAGGAATATCTACAACGCATGCACACACAGTGTGTTAGGACTGACCGAGATAAACAAGAGGTGACCCAGCCCTTCACCCCGAGGGACACACAGGCCTATGCCCCCTCCATTCCCACTGTTACCATGCTAGTTCCGCAGTAGCATTTTCCACTGCTACCCCACAGGGCTGAGGAAGGAACTCCAGAGCCCCGTGCTTGCAAGGCTCGCTCTCCATCACTGAGCTCCAGCCCAGCCCTTCGGTTCTGCAGCTCCTTTTGTGATGACGAGGCGCTCCAGGACTAACAGAGACCAATTAAGGAAAATGTCTAATGGCAAATGTCACCATGGGGCAGCATAGAAGGACGTTCCAGAAAGAAGGGTGCCCTCTGGTGGCCAGTGTGGCCTGGCTCCTGCTCAGTTCCTCCAGGAGGGGGCTGCAAAGGGCTCTGCTGTAAGCTGACCAAGTTAGCTGGGCCCCATCCCACCTGCTGTGCAGGGAACCAAGATGAGGAAGATGCCTTGGAGACATTAAGGTCTTCTCAGGCCAGAGTGCTGTCTAGTCTGGGTTGTGCACCTGTCCTAGTAGATAGCTAGTAAACCACCCTGGATACCCCCACTCACCAAATCCTTTACTATGCCCACGACCTGCCGAGGCCCTTCTGACTCATGCCTTCCCTTCTCACCCCTACACCAGCTTACAGCTTTCCTGATTTTACGGCCAAGGCTCGAGGATGGTGTGATTCCCCATCACACCGCTTATAAATTCGGGTGATTTGACTTCAGTTTACTTTAAATGCATACGTAGGTCACAAATTCAAATTTTACAGCAGAGTCTACACTGAAACACATCTTCTCACCCTCACACCTCCGGAGCAACCTCGTGTTAGCTTCCTGTCCGTGTCGCTATGCATATTTTATGCAATATCAGTTTGGTTTTACTTGTTTTTTAACATGAAAGGTAGATACTACACATCATCGGAAACCTTCTTTTCTACTCCTTAACACCATGGAAGGTCGTTCTGCAATCACAGATGCCTGCAGCTGCCCCATTCTTTCAGAGAGTCCATTGTATGGACTAACCATGTGAGCTTCGCACTGATGCTGTGAGTTGTTTGCCATTATCAACCCACGGCAGTGAATGTGTCTCCTGGTACACACACCCTTCACGCAGCAGAACCGCTGAGTTAAAGGATGCGTGGTTGTGGTTTTGAGGGTTGTTATTAAACATCTCTTTTATCACCGTACCAGCTGACCCTCCCGTGGACAGAGGAAATGAAACCTGGGACCTCCCAACTCCCTCGGAAGCCAAGGACGTCTCCATCACAGTGCACGCCCCTTACCAAGCCCTCAGACTCATGATTGGGACTTCGTTAGTCAAATGCCAAGTGTCTTTGCTGCTGCCCACAAATCATCTTGAAAATCATCTCGCAAAGGCCAGGCGTGATGCAGGAGGGTGCCTTCATGATTCTGGGGCTACAGCGTCTGTCTAGTCAGTGAGCAGACATTCCTGGACAGGCTGGCCCTAGAGCAGGGTGTTCATCTCAAGGAGGCAGAGAAGGAGCCTTGGACATCCAGGCCATCAGTGTCATACCCTCCTTTGGTCACCCACCTAGAAGCCATGTTCACTCCAGCCCTGCTGAGGGAAGAATTCGCATCACAGGACAACGTCACGAGTGGCCTGACGAGCCCCCTTCCTGGCTCCTCACACCTTTAACAGCAACACCTGAACTTTGGAACAGACCATGGGGAAGATGCTGACTTCCTCCTGGCTGCTCACTCCCCGCAGGAGACAGAACACAGCCGGGGAGCACTTCACTGACTGAATGTGAGGTCTCACCCGGGGGCAGGTGGAACAAGGAGCCAGCAGAACCCAGGACTCTCTTCCCCAGCAGCCTTGGATTCTGGGTGTCAGAGAACCCCAGCTAACCCCCAGTCAGCATCTGGGAGAGATGGGGAATTGGGATCCTGTGTGCCAACGTGGAGCTTACAGCTACCTCAGTGAGCACAGGAGGTGGGAAAGCTGGGGGCCAGCACTAATGTGTCTACCTGGCATCTAGCCCATTGGCAAGTATGATGTCATCCCCTGTCCTTAGTTCAGATTAGGACCTTGGAAGCTCCCTGGGGAAGTGAGTGCTCTTCTCTTTGTAACACAGGTGGCGAAACTACAAGATGCTTGAGACAATCAACTTTAAAAAATGAATCTGACCAGGGTTGTGGTCGTCTATACCGCTAATCCCAGGGCCTGAGAGGCTGGAGCAGGAAGTTCAATCTCCCATGCCCTAAAACAAACAAACAAAACCCCACTTATGTCTCAGTCGTCCCCGCTGACATGTCCACGAATGGAGCACTAGGTGAGCTTTAGCTCAAATGCTGTAGGTGTGGACGAGCTGTGTTACATAGTTTTATGTTAACCTGACAAAAGCTAAAGTCATGTGAGAAGGAGCCTCAATTAAGAAAATGCCTCCGTAAGACTGGGTTATATGCAAGCCTGTAGAGCATTAGTGATTGATGGGGCAAGGCCCAGCCCATGGTGAGGGTGCCATCCCTGCCCTCGTGGTCCTGGGTTCTACTACAAGGCAGGCTGAGTAAGCCATGGGGAGCAAGCCAGTAAACAGCACTCCTCCGTGGCCTCTGCTTCTGCCTCCAGGTTCCTGCCCTGTTTGAGTTTCTGTCCTAACTTCCTTGGAAGATAAATGGTGATATGGAAGTATAAGCCAAATAAAACCTCTCTTTCCTAACTGTTGGGAGCTGTGAACCCCCAGATCCTGAATTTCTTGTAAACAATGTGTTATGTTTGCAGCTGCTCTGAGCACGAGACCCTCAGGAGTTCCTGATGGCAGGGGAGTGGTTTCTGGTGGGTTTGGCTGGGGCGTGGCTATCATTTAAGGATCCCTATTTACGCTGCCCCTGGACACAATAAAGGGGGCATTCAAGGATGACCTGCGACTCTGTCTGTGTGTATTTGTGTGTATGTTTAAATCTCCAGGCCCTTGTCTGGCTCGTGAATGGTCCTGTAGTGCAGGTGCCGCAATACAGGAGTAGTACCGTACTGTCACGTAGTACAGGCGGGCGGTACACCCAACTTGCTTTTTCATCATGAAGTTTCATCACAGCGATAGGAACCCTAAGACATCAGTGGAGGTGGCTGCGTCTTGAACCACTAAAGCTGTCTGCACACAGGGGTCCATCACGCCATTCTATTGTCGTACATGCCTATAATCCTTTGAAATAAAAAGGAGCAGAGGAAATGAGAGGAAGAAGCCTGCGGAGAAGCTCACATCCTCAAGTGTCTCGCTAGGTGTGCAGAATGAAGATCAAAGAAAGGCCCAGGAACCTGCTTTCGTCAACCTCTGATGGGCAGGGGTCCTCAGCTGCTGGATCCCGGGCTGCCCAGCAGAGTCTGGAGCGGAAGCCCCCCTGGAGCAGCCCTCAGGGAAGGAGCTGCTGTTCTTGTCAGTGCTCCAGTGTGGCTGAGGAATGTGATTTACATCAGAGAGGTCTGTTCATTCTTGTTCTTCATCATTGTTGGGATCGTAATAAAGAGAGTGGCAGGCTCGACACACTAAGCCGGCTCAATCTTTATTAAAATCTTTTCTTTTTTTACATCATGTTCCCAATTTGTTTCTTTGTTCCTGGTATCAGGCGTCATGCAATTTCTGATATTTGTCTCCGAGATTGAACAAGTTTGATGGGTGGGCCACGGTGAAGGAAGGGTGGGATTCATTCCCTAGGAAATCTATTCCATCCAGCAAGGACTCCCTATCCTCCAGGGTTGCTGAGCTTCAGCCTCCAGGGGCTCTTCGGTGTGGATGGTTTGGGTGAAGGCTTCCCTGGGTATCTGGAAGATGCTGTAGAACTCTGAGTAAGCCCACAAACATCCCTCCTACTATTAGAGTTAGCCTGCCCCCCTCCCCCAGGACCTCAGTGGAGAGCTGTCAGCTCTGGCCTGGCTTCACCTATGCTCCTGGAACTTTTCCTGGACAAAGTGGCCAGGGCTTCATGTTCCACAAAGTCCCCAACCCTTCAAACCAAACCCGTGCCTTCTTATCTCGTTCATCTGTTGGGGTTGTCTGGGAATTGCCATGCTTATATTTTAAAGTTATTTTTTTATTTTGTTTTTATGTCTGGTTTTGTTAAGGTTGGATCTCACTTACAGCCCAAGCTGATCTGAAACTAGTAATCCTCCTGCCTCAGCCTTCCTAGTGCTGGACTTACAGATGTGCATGCACACACACACACACTTTTCTTGAAACTAAACATGGTGTGTATGCTTGCAATCCCAGAAGGTGGAGTCAGGAACACCAAGAGTTCATGGTCTGGAAGACACTGTTTCTTTGGTGTCTTTCATCCCCTCTGGCTCTTACATCCTTTCTTCTTCCACATAGCTCCCTGAGCCCTGAGGAGAGAAGGTTTGGTTTAGATATCACCTTTAGGACTAAGGGTTCCAAAGTTTCTCACTCTCTGCACACTGTTCAATTGTGGGTCTCTGTATTGGTTCCCATCTACTCCAGGAGGAAGTTTCTTTAATGATAACTGAATGAGACATTGATCCATGGGAACAGCAGAATGTCATTAGGAGTCATTTGATTGCTGTGTTCCCTTGGCAGAACAATAGTATTTGGTTCTTCTCCTAGGTCCATGATGTATCATGTTCTTGGCCACCTGAGCGGACATGAGCGCCATCTCATGGAGTAGGCCTTCAATCTAATCAGATAATGTGTGCTTACTACCACAATGTTCGTGCCACTATTACACGAATGTATCATACAGGCAGGTCCCCATTGTAAATTAGAGTTTGTAGCTGGGCTGGTGTTTACCTTTCTCCTCAGACAGCATCAAAGTGCCTTCTAGTACCACAATACCAGTCAGTATGGTTATGGTTGAAGGCTCTAGTTAGGGACCAGTTCAACTTCTCTGCATTCAAGGAGACATGTAAGTGATGTCTTCAGCAATAGGAGCTTAACATCTATTTGTGGGGAGAAACCAGCAGCCTTGGCAATAGTCTGAACTGATGGGTGTTTCCGTGGGGCCCCTTTGGCCAACAGCCCAGATGTAACCCGTTCCTGGTACTGAGGTGGCTAGAGATGTCTAGCTGGGTTGCCTCTATGTTATTTCATGTATATATGTTTCTTGTTCTTTTTTATTTGTTTATTGTTGTTGTTGTTGTTGTTTGGCATAGTTCTTTCCAAACTGCTTCCTGCTTTTTTGGGGGTAAAGTTATTTTGGGGGGTAATTATGGCAACCTTTCAGGGGATCTTGGTCCATCAAATCACATTAGTCTGGAAGGATTCCACAGGTTCTCATCTTCTGTGGAAACAAAAGAACCTCTTTTCCAAAGCAATATATCCTTAGACTCAAACTTTGAAGTCAAGAAACCTTTCAAACATATATATTGGTTTAGCTTAGCAGTACCCAGAATCAAATGTCTCTCTGCAGTCAAAAAAATCAAAGAAAACACAATAATATACATAATCCAGACTCTCGGTGTATATTCCATTTTTACATGGCTTATTTGTTACAAGGAGAGAAGGGCCCTTTGTTTGTCCCAGCTGCCCGGCTAGCTTTACGCCCAAAATAATCACACAGAAACTGTATTCATTAAAACACTGCTTGACCCATTAGCTCTAGTTGCTTATTGGCTAATTCTTACATCTTAATTTAACCCATTTCTATTAATCTGTGTATCACCACGTGACTGTGGCTTACTGGCAAGATTCTAACCAGTGTCTGTCCCAGGCAGAAGATCCATGGTGTCTCTCATTCTGCCCTTCTTCTCAGCATTCAGTTCTGTTTCCTTCACCTACCTAAGTTCTGCCCTATCAGGCCCAAAGCAGTTTCTTTATTCATTAACCAATGAAAGAAACACATAAACAGAAAAACCTCCTACACCATTTATTTTTCTTTATTCCTATCACTTTTTCTGCAAGTTTAACTTTCTTTGCTTTTTCTTCTCTCTTCCAAGCCTATGTGTATTTATCCAACATTGTGGCCCATTTAGAGGTCTTTTTTATCTCAATATGTCTTTATTGTGTATTTGGGGTTTTTATTTGTTTGTTTGTTTTGTTGGGGTTTGTTTGGTGGGGTTTTTTTTTTTGTTTGTTTTTGTTTGGTTTTTTTGCTTAGCAGATGTGGTTAGGGCCAACAAAGCTGCTTTGCCTTTTGGGTCTGCCCAGTCTAACATGTCAGAGGTCCATTTATTGCCTCTGAGAGTCATTCTCCCCATCCCAGATCCAGGGTCAGGTGGCAGCAGGTCTGTGTAGCCATTAAGCAAGTTGTAGCACTCTGTTTACAAACCCCATTTAAATGCTCCATAGCTGGACCTCCAGAAAGAGTCAGAGTTCATGCTGGCAGTACGGCCCAAGAAGCTCCCAAGAAGCTGCCGTTTCAAAACCGTGCAAGGTTTTTGTTGTTGCTGTGGTTACCACTGAATCAGGAAGACCTCTCTTAAAGGAGCCACGGTGTTAAGCCATGCTTAACTCTGTTCTTTTGTGTATAGAATTCCTTTCCAAGCTTTCTCAGGTTTAACGTGGATACAGTTGACCACGTTGGCATGCCACCTTGAGGCAAACAACAAAGCCTTGATGCTGCTGAGGTGGGGCGGGAAATGAGCTTCCACAGTGGTGCCTACTGTGGTCCAAGACACTGTCTCTGGCACAGCCAGCCCAAAATCGGTGGCCCCAAGGGGACTAGGGTTTCACACCCAGCATCACACCACGGCTACAACCTATGCTGTTCAGCTTCCCTTACATACCTGTGATAAAGTGTACCCTCCCACGAGGCCAAGCAGTTAACGAAGATTGACAAATTTAGATTCAATAAACCAGTGGAAAATATGAAGTCCAGTCAGATTATGAAGAAGCTATGAAAAATACAAAAGTCACTTCACTGTGATTAACCAAGTGTTGATACACTATAAAGTCAACCAAGTTCCTCCAAATTCTTCCTTCCAAAGGACGGCTCACCTCTCCATGGCAGCCAACTTCATGGGCCACCCTCTCTCCTCCTCCACCTCTCCTCTGACTGTGACAAACTTTGTAGTGAAGGCCTGAGGTAAATACCTGCCAAAATGCTCCCATATTCTCAGTCTCTAATTTCTAAAATCCACACAACATTCAGGGGTAATATTGCCTCAGAGAAACAGAGGACTCGCCAATATTAGACCCGAGTTTTCCTTTTTTTTTGGGGGGGGGGCGTTTCGAGACAGGGTTTCTCTGTGGCTTTGGAGCCTGTCCTGGAACTAGCTCTGTAGACCAGGCTGGTCTCAAACTCACAGAGATCCACCTGCCTCTGCCTCCCGAGTACTGGGATTAAAGGCGTGCCCCACCATCGCCCGGCTGAGTTTTCCCTTCTAAAAATCTTTCTCCACAAGGCATTGTGGTACCTTGTAAGCCTTTTTAATAAATTTAATTCATTTGGCTTTGGTCAAGGTACTTTAGAGTCAGCGGCCAAAGTATGAATTCTTCAGCCTCTGGCCTCTCGTAATAATAAATAGGCCAGTTTAATTCTCCGATTGGCTGCCTCTCTGGGTTATTTGTGCCTCATGATTCTAAGAACTAGAAAGTATACACTTAATAGTATTTTAATAAACTCCATAGCTTGAGCCTCCTCTCCACATTCCAGGGACATTTCTATCACTCCTAGACCCCTCAGAAAGCGCCTACCAGTCGGGGATCAGGAAGGGGCTGAGTAGCCATGCCTTTGTGGAGCAGCTCCTCCTTCCTGCCCTGGCTACAGAGAAGCCAGTAACCCTCAGACTTTCTGGACCTTGGGGTCTTATTCAGCATCTCAGTCACTGAAACTGGCTAAACACAGCCTGCCTCATCTGCCTGGAACTAGATCAGTCCCAGGGTCTTTCGACTATAATAAGGGACACCAAAGCCCCTTCCATTGGTTTCATCGACCTGTTCTCAAACCCTGCCCAGCATGGATGGCTGCTTCTCCCAAAACACCAAGTATCTGCAGGTCTAACTCAGGGTACATTCTCACCTACCATGCTCACACCAAAATCTGGCTACCCTGTTCAGTCATCTCCCCTACCCTCTCAGCCAGCCTCTGTACCTAAAAAATCGCTAGACACTGAAAAGTGTTTACACTCCTAAGCCTCCTTCCCTCAACCTCAGACCCAAAGTATCACCACTGACTGGAGGGAACAGCCCAACTAAAAACCCGATGAGAGCTGTGCCTCTCTGGTTGTCTGCATGCATGATGGGGAGGGAGGAAAGGCCGGAAGTACTTTCCTCCCCTCCCCTGAGCTGCCCAAGCCCGTGACTGCAGCCCAACCACCAAGCCTGCTGAGTCCTGTGCCTCTGCAGCCAGCTACAGGCCTCGCCCAGCAATAGAGGCCTGGACTAAAAGCCCACTGATGGATGATTGAAAACAGATCTTAGGAAGATGAATGTTAGGCTCTGAAGACCAGCGGCGACCACTCTAGCAGCCCTCTGCTGCTGCAGCACACGCCAATCTCATCTTCCTAAGTGCTAACTAATAGCATTTAAACTCCCCTGTCTGGAAACCAGGGAGCTCAGAATAGCCCCACCAGCCAATTACTCACAGGAGAATGCTCAACCTCACGTAATCCCGGATATTAACAATGAAATGCCCGTTTCACCTTTCAAGATGACAAATCCATTTTTGTTTAGAACGAAAGGAAACCGCATACAGCTGGTTAGTGACACACACAAGCCAGAAGTGACTGTGTCTGTCTCCAGTCCTAATGCCCTGCAGACTGAGATGGAAGGTGGCTGCGTCTCGGTGTTGGAGATTAGCTGGGCCTGTACTGGGGGAGACATAGAAACAGCACAAAACAAAAGAAATGTATACAGCCTTATCCACACAAACAAAGGTTTATTTGTTTGCTTGCTTTAAGTTCTGGGGGTTTGGGAGATAGCTCAGCAGGAAAGAGAGGTCCTGTGTAAGCGTGAAGACAGGAGTCAGATCCCCAGAACCCACATAAGTACCAGGTATGCATGGTGGGTCGCGTGTGATCCAGTTCTTTACAGCAGCAACAAGCTCACCAGAGCAAGATGACCAGCTAGACTAGCCAAATGGCATGCTCTGGTCTCAAGTGGGAGACCCCATGTCTGTGTACAAGGTGGAAAACAATCAACTTCTACATATATGTACACCCATATATACACATAGGAGCATGCATGTATGCATGCACACAGAACATACATTCCAAAAAAAAGTTCTAGGGTTAACAAAATGGTTTGACAGGTAACGTTGTTTGTTGCCAGACTTGACCACCTGAATTGGAATCCCTTGTCCCATATGACAGAAAGAGATAACCAACCCCTACAAATCATCCTCTGACCCCCAAATGCACAGCATGGTGCACACCCGCCATCAACCCACACAGATTAAATAAACAAATACAATTGTTTAAAATTTTAAGTGCTAAACTTTAGTGTGAAGAATAAAACTTGTGGATATCCATCACATCAATGCTTACGACAAAAAAATAACAAACACCATGGGTGTCACGTGACAGAGATTGACCAAATAGATTGGCATCTTCCTTATCATGAGTGGCAGGCAATCAAAATGATATTGTAGAGTTACTTAATGACAGAGAACATATTGCTTATAAAACAGTATTAGATGAAAACACTAGTTTAAAAATAGGTTAATCTAGCTTTTAAAAGGATACGTGCATGTGCACACAAATGTGTGTAAGAAAGCATCTGTACGTCTCAAATAGATGTTTCAGAAGGTAATGACTGCCACCGAGTTAATAGAGAACACAGAAGAGGGGGGGGGGGGGTCTGTGAGTGTGACATGATCTCAGGTAATCTAGGCCTCAAACTTACTATGTAACTGAGGCTGACTTTGAACTCCTGATTCTGATTCTCTTGCCTCTGCCTCCCACCTGTTGGTACTACAGATGGGTACCACCCCACCTACGTTAATTTTATGTGCACTCTTCTCTTTATTTTTAACCTTTCCCGCCTTGAATGTGCAATCGTTTCTGATCAGAATCATACACTCTTGCTTTCTAATGCCCTTCACAGTTAAACCTGCCTATCTGGGGTTCTCGCCAGTTTTCATTTCGCAGGAAA
Source organism: Alexandromys fortis (assembly GCF_014885135.2). Lineage (NCBI taxonomy): Eukaryota > Metazoa > Chordata > Mammalia > Rodentia > Cricetidae > Alexandromys > Alexandromys fortis. The sequence continues at coordinate 2,253,447 of NW_026068016.1, forward strand.
TGGAGGAAGGCTGAGTGTTTAGACATATCCAGAGCATTTCAAGCTAGTAGAGATGAAAACAAGTCTGAATGGGGTGGGAATGTCCCAAGAGTACAAAGCTATAGTGTGTCGCTGGTCTAACCTGGGAGCCGTACCTTCTGGGGCCCTGGCCTTTATCTACCAGAGGACCCTGCCGGTGATGGCCATGTCTACTCGCCCCCTTGAAAGTGCAGTCATGGAAAAGCACAGGTCGCAGCTGCACAACGTGGACAAGGCAGCTATGGGGAAAATCGCGCTGCAGCTCGAAGCCACGCTGGAGAAACATCACCAACCTTTGGCCAGTGGGTGAGGACTTCCGGTGGTATCTGAAGGTGAAATGTGGCAACTCTGGTGAGGTCTCAGAGAAGTGGCAATATATCCGACTGAGGACAGTGTGGCGTTGAGCAGAGAAGGCTGTGGCAGTGCCTCCAAGGTCCAGAAGTGCCAACTGTGTGCACGGAAAACTCCACTGAAATTCTGAGCAGCACCATCAAGTCTTACAATGCTGAAGAGAATGAGAAGTTCAAGACTATTGACTTCCAGCCCCAGGCCGGGTTTGCTAAAAGTGTGGAGTCAGGGACAGTCTTCAGTGCCGTCAATCTGCAAGGAAAGGACTGGATAGACTATGAGGAGAAGGCTCGGGGGTCTGTGGGGATCTTCGAGGTCACCCATCAGTTTGTGAAGTGCTGAGCTGTGTTCCTACAAACCTGCCTGGAAGAACTGAGAGGAGAAAAAGGGCCCTGAGCAGCAAATCCCACGGAGGCTTCTCATTGCCATCTCCTAGCACCTGTACAAACCCGCACAGTCTGCACGCTGGGGTTTGTCACGGTTCTGAGTCCCACCAATAAAGCCCCACTGGTGTGTGAAGGCAGTGTGTGCAATACTACCTCTGCAAATAAGAATAGACTCTGGAGGCTAGGCGATGGTGGCGCACGCCTTTAATCCCAGCACTCGGGAGGCAGAGACAGGCGGATCTCTGTGAGTTCGAGACCAGCCTGGTCTACAGAGCTAGTTCCAGGACAGGCTCCAAAGCCACAGAGAAACCCTGTCTTGAAAAAAAAAAAGAATAGACTCTGGAGGTCTCTGCTTCTCATGCCTACTCTATACCTCATCCAGTTTGCAAAATACACAGGAGCACACAGCCTATAAAGCTCTTGGGAAATAGGCAGGTCCACCTACAAGATCAAAGGCTTGAAGGCCAAGTGGCACTAAGGGCAGAGAAGCCTATGGAGTGACGCTGTGAGCCCAGCAGCTCCAAACAAGAACACGCCCTGATCATTTTGGCTCTCCAGTAAACCCAGGCATCTGTTAGCTGCTTGCTTCACCCCAGACCTCAGTCCTGGCATGTATCCTTCCACTCCACACTCCTGGCTGATGGCTAGCCTTTTCATTTGCTGTGATAGAGCCCTTCCTGTCAGAGTCAACCTGGGAGCTCTTCCTCCTGTGGAATCAGCCTCTGTGACCCCTGAAGCACCGCTCGCTGGTCCTGGCTTATCCCTGTGGCCCGTATCTGTATGTTCTGCTTCCAGACAACTCTTTGGAGTGAAGAGAGCATCGTGGCCTGCTGAGTCTCCTGGAACCAAAGATTCCCCGCACAGCAGAGTTGGCCAGTGTAGTACTAGGCCATGAGGATACTGTGCCTTCATACTTGGGAACCCACCATTTGGGAAACCTGTTACACAGACTATATTTCTCCAATATTCTACTGGAGAAGAAACAAAGATTTGATTTGATTTGATTTTTTAGAAAAAGAGCAGTACATGGCTGTTTCTAAACCTATGAAGGCAATTCCGCTGGAACTGATCATCTCAGAAGCAGGCAAGTGTAGAGGCTTGCAATATCTGTGCTTAGCAGCACAGCCAGACTTTCAGACTCACCCTTTGAAAGTCATGGGTTGTAGCATCAGTCCAAGGAGAAAGCATATATTCAACCAAGCAAGTGATGACCTTCCAGAGAAAGAAAATGGCGTTTTGACATGGTCAAAATTCCTTGCATGGCAATACTGTTGGACAGAAGTGGGACCCTGCAACTCTTCCCTAAGGAGTGAGACTCCTGCCAAAAACAGCCACGTGAAAGGTGACCACTAAAGGGCCCAAATGGCAGGTCATACATATACAAAATCATAGCTCACAACCATGCAAGATTTGCAGTTCTACAAAATGGGATGTCTTGGTGGTATAAAAACTGAATTTCACTATTTAAACCGAATGAGTTGTCAAGACAAAAGGCACCCTTGAAATCTGATCTCTGCTGGCCCGGTGTTTCACGGCATGTGCCCCCACCCCGTGTCCCACCCCCCCAGTGACAACAGTGCTGGGCATGGAGGGAATCCCTCAGACCACTGGACAGCTGCATGGCCCCACAGGTCAACTCAGTTCTGGCAGAGAACACTATTCTCTACAGAGACGGGCACAGTTTACCTTTGACAAGAGCAGGACTGATTTGGAGACATCCTCCCTCTCTGGGCACTGCCATGTCTCCCTCCACACAGGTGCCGCAGACAACTCTGGATCGTAAACATTGGGACATTGGGATGTATGAGCCAGATACTGAGAGCGACCAGATCTGGGCAGGACAAATACACCCACTGTGCTGCCGTCTTGTAAACCCATGGTATGGCACTCGGTCCACTGGAGCGAGTCTTCAAAATTAATCCTCAGTATGATAGACAAGATATGACTAAGGATACTGTTTAGGGGAGGGGTCAGGGCTGGGATGTAGTGTAGTTGGCATAGTCCTTGCCCCATGTGCACAAAGTCCTAGATTCAGTCTGAATAGAGCAGATACGGTGGTTTAGTCCTGTAATTCCAATATAAATTCATCCTTGGCTACTGTGGTAGTTTGAATGTATTTGACCCTCATAATCTCATAGGGAATGGCACTATTAGGAGGCGTAGCCTTGTTGGAGGAAGTGTGGTCTTGTTAGAGGAGGCCTTAATCCAGACTTTGAGGCTGGAGGGTACATCTTTAATCTGGGTCACACCTTCGGTTGGAAGTGTGTCACTGTGGGAGTGGGCTTTGAGGTCTTTTTCTCAAGTTTCACTCCGTGTGACAGTCAGTCGACTTCCGGTTGCCTGCAAGATGTAGGACCCTTGGCTGTTTCTCCAGCACCATGCCTGCCTGCATGCCATCATGCTCCCACCATGATGGACTGAACCTCTGAACTGTAAATGAGCCCCCTCAATTAAATGTTTCCTTTATAAGAGTTGCCATGGTCATGGCCTCTCTTCACAGCAATAAAAAACCAAACTAAGACAGCTGTACAGAGTTGCAGGCTAGCCTAGGCTACAGGAGACTCTCTCAAAGAGTAAATTGAGGCTCTAGGGAGATGGCTCAGTCAATAAAAGTACTCGAATTGAAAGCATACAGATATTAAGATCCCCGCACCCACAGAAAAAGCCAGCAGCCGTGATGTGTGTCTGCCTTTTCTACAGTAGAATCTCAAGCTCAGGAGAGCCAGCAGGCACTCAACAAACACCTCCGTGCCAGGTGAGGAACCCGGAGTTAGATCGGATCCTGGCCCTCCCAGGTCAGAGCCCAGGGTACAGGAAAGGCGGGATGGCTGTCTCTGATCTTCTCCTCTTGTACTGAAGATAGAATGGAGACAGAGATGTCTCGTACAGGCCACATACAAGCAAGCACGTGCACACGCACGCACGCACGCACACATCTAGGAAAAGCGGCTCCATCACTTGCTTACAACCAAATTATCCCATTTCCTGACCTTAAAAAAGAACAGCGGGTTTCCTTAGATTTCAAACCTTATTAGCCACAGTGGGGAACGATGCTTTAATGGGACTATGATGGTCTCAGCCTCGGGTGTCTATGTACGCTGCCGTATTACTTAGCAACACCGTGGCCGTTTAGGTTTAATTTCCTAGCTTTCCTGATAAGGAGACTGCAAATGTAATTTGTGAGGCTGCAAGCTGGGCAAACCTGCAGGGCTATTAGATGAGTCACTGGGTGAGCCAGGCGACTGTGCCTGGCTCTGTGGAAGAAGAGAGATGAGCTCCGATCTGCTGGGGCTGATACCGCTGAGGCAGACACAATTTTCCAGGTGTCTCGGAGCTTGCTTCCCTCCTCCCCTCCTGCTTGCTGGGCTGGTGCCATCATTCATTAAAGAACACGTCGTTCAGCTCTCAAATCCGGTTACAATGATCTTCTAGCTCTCCGGATTCTGCCTGAATGCTCAGAGCTTGGCGAGATGAAGCAGCAAAAGTAATAGCCGCAATAAGAGGGATAAGACGGCTGGAAGAGCAGCAACAGCAATAGTTTAAGCACTTGGTAAACACTGCATTGTGCTTTATAAGAATGATCTCTGTTAGGCCAGAAAGTAAGCATCACTGTTACTCTGTTTTCCACTGAGGAAGCCAGGGCTCAGAGGGTGGCCACCAGCTGTAAGACAACAGAGGGCTGGGGACACTGCCACTCTCTGAACAGAGCATGGCCTGCCGAAGGACCCAGCTGTCATTCAGCCCCTACCAACACAACCACGCTTCTCACTGTTCTCCGAGGAGCGGGAAACCCAAGTTTTTTTTGTTTTTAATTTTCAAGACAGGGTTTCTCCGTAGTTTTTTGGTTCCTGCCCTGGAACTAGCTCTTGTAGACCAGGCTGGCCTCGAACTCACAGCGATCCGCCTGCCTCTGCCTCCCAAGTGCTGGGATTAAAGGCGTGCGCCACCACCGCCCGGCAAAACCCAAGTTTTTATACAAATTTTTATGAGCTGGCTAATTCAGTTATTTGATAATACCTTGAAAACCAAACCCAACTGGTCTGCCAAACAGATTCAGCTGCTCCTTACCCCAGGGGATTGGCTACCTATTTACAATCTTCTCTGTAGAACAAGCAAGCACGCTTATCAAAAGACCCACTCCAAATGGGATCTCTCCTTCCAGGGGTGGCTGGTGTCCCAGGCCCTTTTAATGTCCTCCTTCAGTGTGGCACCGCCCTCCTTCAGTGTGGCACCGCCCTCCTTCAGTGTGGCACCGCCCTCCTTCAGTGTGGCACCGCCCTCCCATCTGCTTCTGCCATGGTTGTCTCCTCTCGCAGCTCACCCTCACGCTGTCCCCAGATCCTGTCCGCTCCACCTTTAACACCCAACCACGATCAGTCTGTTTCTCACATCTCCAGCTCGACTACCCTGGTTCAAGGCACCACCATCTCTGGCCACCAGCTCTGCCCCTACTTTCCCCCCTATTCTGGTCTTACCAGAAACAGCCCAAGTGTCCCTATTGAACCTATTTAGTCCGGATTCTCTGCTCAGTGTGGTTTAGTGGTTCCCATCCTGCTGAGTGAAAGTCGGCATGCTAAGTGGCCACAAGGCCCCTCCTGGTCCCACCCCACCTGCGGAGGTTCATCTTCCCTGCACCCCAAATATGTTACTTCTTGATTCATCTTCCCTGCACCCCAGATATGTTACTTCCTCTTGATTCATCTTCCTTGCACCCCAGAAATGTTACTTCTTCTCGGCTATTGTCATTCCCACCCAGTGAGTTCTAGCCTCAGGCTCGAGACCCTCACTAAGCCCCTGAAACCTTTGTCTATGTAAGCTCTGGGCTCTGTTCAGTCTCTACCAAGCTAGAGACTGTTTCCTGGACAATTTAAGGAAACAGCAGTCTCTCACCTTATCCCCCTCATTCCTCACTACTGCCTGCCTCCTCTATTGGCTCAATTATATGCCCTCCAAGTGGAGCATAAAAGCAGGGAGTGTGATCTCTTCTTCACTGTGTGCCTGGTGTCGGAAAGCAGGCCTGGTGCCTACAACTGTTCATTAGGTGTTTGTTAAATGAGTAAGAGAGGTGATGTGGGAGTGTCATATATCAATCTGTTGATTTCATTGGTTAATTACATAAAGAAACAGCTTGCCCTGTTAGGTTAAAACATAGGTGGGAGGAGTAAACAGGAAGAAGAGGAAGTGAGGTAAGACTCCTCAGGCAGACCCGACAGCTCTGCTCTCTGGAGCAGAGACGCCATGCTCAGCTCTCCCAGGTAGACTCGAGATAGCTCTGCTCTCAGAGACACACACAATGAAGCTCTGACTCAAGATGGACGTAGGCTAGAATCTTCCCGGTAAGCGCACCTTGGGGTGCTTACACACATTATTAGAAATGGGCTACTCCAGGTGTGAGAGTTAGCCGAGAAGAGGCTAGATATAATGGGCAAGCAGTGTTTAAAAGAATACAATTTGTGTGTTGTTATTTCGGGCATGAGCTAGCAGGCGGGCGGGGTGCTGGGGATGCAGCCCCGCCGCTCCTATTTCAACAGAGAGGCTGTTCCCGCAGGGTGTCCTGTTAATACTCTCTAAGTACAGCATACGCACCGGCCTCATCTTGGCCTCTTCCCTCATACGTACCTGAGACAGGGGAGGTCTATCCTCTGCCTATTGTCACCACCACCTCCACCACAGTCCCCACTGAACAGAGGAAGCTCAGTGTGTTGCCTGAGTGATCGCTGGCTGGAAAAGGACAAGGAACTTGTGAGTCACCGGTCACTTGTGATCTGTGTGTGCCTTGCCCTGGATGCACTAAGAAACACGAATAAGCAGTCATATGGCTGCTTGATTTCATAATCAGCCATGATGAGACATGGAGGTTGGTGTGAGGGTAGAACATTCTAGTCCTTGATTATAAAACTAGATAGAGGAGCATTACTCATTTATCTATAGACTTTGCATGTGTAATTGTTGACCTCATCTTGGTACTATTATTTCTTTGAACACTTACATACAGCGGAGGTCTACACGCGAATGGACCCCATAGAATCATATGTTTAAATACTTGGTCCCCAGTTGGTGAAACTATTTGGGAGAGATTGGGAGTTTGGCCTTGTTGGGGAGATGCATCGCTGGGGGCTGGCCTTGCCATTCCCAGTGTGCTCTCTGCTTCCAACTGCTCCTGCCACCACGCCTGTGCTCTGTCATCATGGACTCTAACCCGCTATAATCACAAGCCAAATCAACACTTCCTTCATGAGTCACCTTGGTCATGGTGTTTTATTACAATAGAAAGCAGTTAAATCCTATATCCCAGGAAGGTAGCTGCAGTTCAGTATTTATGTCAAAGAAACACTAAGGGTTGATCACACTACCAAAGACGGAATGTTGGAAGCGACAAATGTCTCGTCACTCTTGGAACCATCCAGCAGTTTGGTGGAACGCTCATTTTCACGGATTTTTCAATTTTCCTATTTTCCCACTACATTCGCCTGTTTCATCCCTTGGAGGTCAGAAAAGGAACTTGACTTAACTTTAATCTCCTTAAATTTAAGACTTGTTTTGTGACCTAACCTAGGTTCTAGCCTGAGGTGCTATCCTTGTTCACATGACAAGAAACTGTATTCTGTGAGACACCAGATTTTCGTCAGAAATATAGGAAGGAGTGAAATGATAATTTCAAAATGCTAGGAGAAAAACCTGTCAGCATAAGAATGTTATGCGCAGAAAAAGCATTCTACAAAAAATGAGAGGCGGCTGGGGGGATGAGTCAGTGGGTAAGGGGCTTGCTACACCAGCATGTGAGCCTAGTTCAGATCCTCAGTACCCACGTAAAAACAGGGCACAGTGGTGCACATCTGTGATCCCAGCCTTAGGGAGCCAGGTGGATCCCGTGAGTTCTCTGTCCAGCCAGCCTAGCCAGGCTGGAGATTCCAGGTTCAGTGAGAGACCCTGTCTCAAAAAATCAGGTGGAAAATAATCAATGGAAACACTTGAAGTCAACCTATTGTATCCACACGCACACAGACCCACAGGAATACATGCATATAGCACACACATGCACACACACACACACACAACACACACACAAGATGGAGACTTCCCTAGACAAACAAAACTAAAGGAGTTCATCACCACCAGTCTGCCCTGGAACCTAGAGTCGAAAAGGAGTTCTTCAGTTGAAATGAAAGGGTGTAAGTCAGTAACACAGTTGCATGGGAAAGTACTAAACACATTGATACAGGAAAATATGTAGCCACATATAAAACATGGTATCACAGTAATGGGAGTGAGGACATCACTGTTGAACGCATAATAAACATAAAAATATGAAAAATAGCTATAGCCAAAGTATGTTAAAAGATGCATAGTATGAATAGATGTAAAACTGTTAAATCAATAAAATATATCATTTTGCAGGTGGTTGTAGCTACATTGTCACTAGTTGACAGTATACTGTAAATATATTTTATGTGTGTATCAAGAAAATACCTGTAGACGTTATACAAAAGAGAAAAGAAGCGACGCTTATTGTTTTAGCTCTCGGGAGGGACATTGCTTCAAATCATAGCATTGCATCCCACCCTTGGTCCCTAAAGTCACATTTGCATCTCATGATACAAAATACATTTAGTCCAACTATAAAAGTTCCTGGAGTCCTCAACAGCCCAACACTGTTCAATAGCCCAAAGTCTCTTTTGAGGCTTAATGTGATCTCTTAGCTGTGAGCAATTTCAGAAATAAATTGTGGAGCCAGAGAAGATGGCTCTGCAGTTAAGAACGCTATCTGCTCTCCCAGAGGACCTGGGTTCTATTCCCAGCAACCCAGCTATGACATGGTGGGTCACAACCACCTATAACTTCAGTTCCAGGGTATCTGACAACCTCTTCTGGCCTCCATGTGTACTGTATGCATGTGATGTATAAACTTTGGGGGGAAATACCCATATACTTTTCTTCTACTCTTAAAAAAGTAAGAACATAATTTACATACTTCCTATATACAATGACACAGAATAAACATTTTCATTCCAAAAAAAAAAAAAGATAGATGAAATCATAAAAATCCATCTGGGAAAGGATCAAATTCTGCAACTCCGTGTCCAGTCTCTGGAGCTGTGATCTGGACTTTAACAGCCTGGGTAGCTTGGAGCACCCAGCTCTGTTGTCTGCAACTTGTGAAACCTCCTCTCGGGACTGGCTGTACCCTGTGCCTGCAACTTTCTTTTGTGAACATCCCATGGTCCTGGCGTTACCACTGAGCCTTGGGCCTCTTCACAGCTTCACACCGTGGTTACCACTACCAGAGAGTCCAACCCTGTTACACACTGCCTGTTCTCAGTGGCCCTCTGGAACGATGGAACAAGACACTATGACCTCCTCAACTGTGTATCTGTCATGCTTTCAAAACCAGAACCAGGGAGAGACCGACGGGCAGGCCCAAGCGGCAGAGACTGGAGCACAGACGCGGTGGATGCGGGATAGTCCAAGCATGAAACAGTGAAGCCCACACTGAGAGCAGATCGCCCCACTACAATTAAGTAGGTTTTTTGGGGCCTGGCCTGCAGAGTGGTAGGCCTTTTATTGGCAAGGTCCACGGGCGAACGGGGAGCCTAGTCCTGTCCCTGAAGATTCTCCTGAGTGAGGAGAGTGTTCTTGGCCCATGGCGGGACACAGGAAACGGAGCAGGGGCATTCCCCGACCCCCTTGACACCCCCCCATCCGCCCCAACCCCCGTTAGTCTGCGAGGGCTGGTACCCTCTGCTGGGGCTGCTCCTCCTCTGCTGCGACCTCTCTCTCCCTGACCCATCCCAGCTTGCGCGCAGGGGCCTCCTTCACTCCCCCTCCCTACCGCGGGGCCGCAGGATCACCCAGTTTAGCCTATTTGGGTGCTGGGTCAGGAGCTCGGGGCAGAGGGCAGCAGGAGTTTCTCTGTTTTGGTGGCTGGCCTGCAGAGTGGTAGACCTTCTGTTGGCGAAGTCCCTGGCAAACGGGGAGCCTGGTCCTGGTCCTGAAGACCCTTCTAAGTGGTGAGAGGGATCTTGGCCCCTGGCAGAAGCCAGGAAACGGAACGAGGGCATTTTGTAAGGGGGGGGGCTGGCCAGCAGGGAAACCTGATCCTGTTTTAAAAGACCCATTTGATAGCATCGATAGGAGGAGATGGGCAGGCGCCAAGGCAAGAATTCACCCAACAATCTGAAAAACAACATGAAAACACCAGAACCCAATGATTTTACAACAGAAGGACTTGAACACCCTAACACAGAAGAAGAGGGAAAAAATGACTTTATGAAAACAATAGAGTACCTTAAACAACATGTAAAAAACACCCTTATAGAAATGGATGAGAAGTATAACAAAAAGTTTGAAGAAATGAGTAAATATGTACATGATACCCTGGGAAACCAAGAAAAAACGATTGAACAGGTAATGGAAACAGTTCAAGAATTGAAAACTGAAATGGAAGCAAGGAAGAAAACACAAACTGAGGACCAGTTGGATATGGAAAAACTAGGTCAACAAGCAGAGCCTACAAAAACAAGCATAATTAATAGAATACAAGAGATAGAAGAAAGAATCTCAGATTCTGAAGACACCATAGAGAAAATAAACGCACTGATCAAAGAAAACAGCAAAGCCAACAAATTCTCATCACAAAACATTCAGGAAATATGGGACACAATAAAAAGACCAAACCTAAGAATAATAGGGATAGAAGGAGAAGAGTCACAGCTCAAAGGCCCAGAAAATGTTTTTAACAAAATTATGGAAGAAAACTTTCCCAACATAAAGAAAGATATTCCTTTGAATATTCAAGAAGCATACAGAACACCAAACAGACTGGATCAAAGAAAAACATCCCCTCGCCATATAATAATCAAAACACAAAATATACAGGTTAAAGAAAGAATATTAAGAGCTGCAAAGGAAAAAGGCCAAGTAACTTATAAAGGTAAACCGATCAGACTTACACCTGACTTCTCTATGGAAACCATGAAAGCCAGAAGGTCCTGGATAGAGGTTCTTCAAAAACTAAGAGACCATGGATGCAAACCCAAACTTCTATACCCAGCCAAGCTAGTATTCACTATCAATGGAGAAAACAAGACATTCCAGGATAAGAACAAATTTAAACAATACGTAGCCACAAATCCAGCGCTACAGAAAGTAATAGAAGGAAAATCGCAACCCAAGGAATCCAACATTGCCAACACTGACTACAATAACTCAGGAATCTAGCGAACCTTCACCAGTACAACTCAAAGAAGGGACACACACAAACTCTACTACCGAAAACAGTAAGAATAACCGGAGTAAACAACCACTGGTCACTAATATCACTTAATATTAATGGTCTCAATTCACCTATAAAAAGGCACAGGCTAAGGGATTGGATACGAAAACAGGATCCAACATTCTGCTGTTTGCAAGAAACACATCTCAACCACAAAGACAGGCATCTACTCAGAGTAAAAGGTTGGGAAAAGGTCTTTCAAGCAAATGGTCCTAACAAAAAAGCAGGTGTGGCCATACTAATTTCCAACAAAACTGACTTCAAACTAAAATCAATCAGAAGAGATCGAGATGGACACTTTATACTCATAACAGGAACAATTCATCAGGATGACATCTCAATCCTGAATATCTATGCCCCTAATATAAAAGCACCCACTTATGTAAAAGAAATATTTCTAAAACTCAAGGCAGACATAAAACCACACACACTAATAGTAGGAGACTTCAACACACCTCTCTCTCCAATGGACAGGTCAATCAGACAGAAACCTAATAGAGAATTAAGAGAATTATTGGAGGTAATGAAGCAAATGGACTTAACAGACATCTACAGAACACTCCACCCAAATAGGAAAGAATATACCTTCTTCTCTGCAGCTCATGGAACCTTCTCAAAAATTGACCATATACTCGGAAACAAAGGAAACCTCCACAGATACAAAAGAATATCAGTGTCCACCTGTGTCTTATCAGATCACCACGGATTAAAGTTAGATGGCAACAACTATGCTACCCCCAGAAAGCCGACAAACTCATGGAAACTGAACAGTCAACTACTGAACCACACCTGGGTCAAGGAAGAAATTAAGAAAGAAATTAAAGTCTTCCTTGAATTTAATGAAAATAAAGAGACAACATACTCAAACCTATGGGACACGATGAAAGCAGTGCTAAGAGGAAAGTTCATAGCACTAAGTGCCCACTTAAAGAAAACAGAGAAAGCATACATTGGGGACTTAATGGCACACCTGAAAGCTTTAGAAAAAAAAGAAGCAGAGGTGCCCAGAAGGAGTAGAAGACTGGAAATAATCAAACTGAGGGCAGAAATCAACAAAATAGAAACACAGAAAACAGTCCAAAGAATCAATGAAACAAAAAGTTGGTTCTTGGAGAAAATCAACAAGATCGACAAACCCCTATCCAAACTAACTAAACAACAGAGAGAGAACACGCAAATAAATAAAATCAGAAATGAAAGGGGGGACATAACCACAGACACAGAGGAAATCCAGAGAATCATTAGATCTTACTATAAAAGCCTGTATGCCACAAAACTGGAAAATGCAAAAGAAATGGACATTTTTTTAGATAAGTACCATATACCAAAGCTAAACCAAGACCAGGTGAATGATCTAAATAGACCTGTTAGTCGCGAAGAACTAGAAACTGTTATCAAAAATCTCCCTTCCAAAAAAAGCCCAGGACCAGATGGGTTCAACGCAGAATTCTACCAGAACTTCCAAGAAGAGCTAATACCTATACTCCTTAACGTATTTCACAATATAGAAACAGAAAAGTCATTGCCAAATTCCTTTTATGAAGCTACAGTTACCCTGATACCAAAACCACACAAAGACCCAACCAAGAAAGAGAATTACAGGCCTATCTCACTCATGAATATCGACGCAAAAATTCTCAATAAAATACTGGCAAACCGAATTCAAGAACACATCAGAAAAATTATCCATTATGATCAAGTAGGCTTCATCCCAGAGATGCAGGGCTGGTTCAACATACGCAAATCTATCAATGTAATCCACCATATAAATAGACTGAAAGAAAAAAACCATATGATCATTTCATTAGATGCGGAAAAAGCATTCGACAAAATTCAACACCCCTTTATGATAAAGGTCTTGGAGAGAATAGGGATACAAGGGTCATACCTAAATATAATAAAAGCTATCTACAGCAAACCGACAGCTAACATTAAATTAAATGGAGAAAAACTCAAAGCCATCCCACTAAAATCAGGAACAAGACAAGGATGTCCACTCTCTCCATACCTCTTCAATATAGTGCTTGAAGTTCTAGCAATAGCAATAAGACAACATAAGGGGATCAAGGGGATTCGTATTGGAAAGGAAGAAGTTAAGCTTTCGTTATTTGCAGATGACATGATAGTATACATAAGCGACCCCAAAAATTCTACCAAAGAACTCCTACAGCTGATAAACACCTTTAGTAGCGTGGCTGGATACAAGATCAACTCCAAAAAATCAGTTGCCTTCCTATACACTAAGGATAAGGAAACAGAGAGGGAAATCACAGAAGCATCACCTTTCACGATAGCCACAAAGAGCATAAAATATCTTGGGGTAACCCTGACCAAGGAAGTGAAAGATCTATTTGACAAGAACTTCAAGTCTTTGAAGAAAGAAATAGAGGAGGACACCAGAAAATGGAAGGACCTCCCTTGCTCTTGGATTGGGAGGATCAACATAGTAAAAATGGCAATTCTACCAAAAGCAATCTATAGATTCAATGCAATCCCCATCAAAATCCCATCAAAATTCTTCACAGATCTGGAGAAGACAATAATCAACTTTATATGGAAAAACAAAAAACCCAGGATAGCCAAAACAATCTTATACAATAAAGGAACGTCTGGAGGCATTACCATCCCTGACTTCAAACTCTATTACAGAGCTACAGTATTGAAAACAGCTTGGTATTGGCATAAAAACAGAGAAGTCGACCAATGGAATCGAATAGAAGACCCTGACTTTAACCCACAAACATATGAACACCTGATTTTCGATAAAGGAGCTAAAAGTATACAATGGAAAAAAGAGAGCATCTTCAACAAATTGTGCTGGCAAAACTGGATGTCAATCTGTAGAAGAATGAAAATAGACCCATATCTATCACCATGCACAAAACTCAAGTCCAAGTGGGTGAAAGACCTCAATATCAGTCCAAACACACTGAACCTGATTGAAGAGAAAGTGGGAAGTACTCTACAACACGTGGGCACAGGAGACCACTTCCTACGTATAACCCCAGCAGCACAGACAGTAAGGGCCTCATTGAATAAATGGGACCTCCTGAGACTGAGAAGCTTCTGTAAAGCAAAGGACACTGTTGCTAAGACAGAAAGGCAACCCACTGACTGGGAGAAGATCTTCACCAACCCCACAACTGACAAAGGTCTGATCTCCAAAATATATAAAGAACTCAAGAAACTAGACCGTAAAAGGCTAATCAACCCAATTATAAAATGGGGCACTGAGTTGAACAGAGATCTCTCAACAGAAGAAGTTCAAATGGCCAAAAGACACCTAAGGTCATGCTCAACTTCCTTAGCGATCAGGGAAATGCAAATCAAGACAACTTTAAGATACCATCTTACACCTGTCAGAATGGCGAAAATCAAAAACACCAATGATAGCCTTTGCTGGAGAGGTTGTGGAGAAAGGGGTACACTCATCCATTGCTGGTGGGAATGCAAACTTGTGCAACCACTCTGGAAAGCAGTGTGGAGGTTTCTCAGGAAATTTGGGATCAACCTACCCATGGACCCAGCAATACCACTCTTGGGAATATACCCAAGAGAGGCCTTATCACACAACAAAAGTATATGCTCTACTATGTTTATAGCAGCATTGTTTGTAATAGCCAGAACCTGGAAACAACCTAGATGCCCTTCAATTGAAGAATGGATGAAGAAAGTATGGAATATATACATATTAGAGTACTACTCAGCAGTAAAAAACAAGGACTTCTTGAAGTTTGCAGGCAAATGGATGGAAATAGAAAACACCATCCTGAGTGAGGTAAGCCAGACCCAAAAAGAGGAACATGGGATGTTCTCACTCATATTTGGTTTCTAGCCATAAATAAAGGACATTGAACCTATAATTCGGGTTCTTAGAGAAGCTAAATAAGAAGGAGAACCCAAAGAAAATCATATAGGCATCCTCCTGAATATTAAACTTCATCAGGCGATGAAAGGAGACAGAGACAGAGACCCACATTGGAGCACCGGACTGAAATCTCAAGGTCCAAATCAGGAGCAGATGGAGAGAGAGCACGAGCAAGGAACTCAGGACCGCGAGGGGTGCACCCACACACTGAGACAATGGGAATGTTCTATCGGGAACTCACCAAGGCCAGCTGGCCTGGGTCTGAAAAAGCATGGAATAAAACCAGACTCGCTGAACATAGCAGACAATGAGGACTTCTGAGAACTCAAGAACAGTGGCAATGGGTTTTTGATCCTACTGCATGTACTGGCTTTGTGGGAGCCTAGGCAGTTTGGATGCTCACCTTACTGGACCTGGATGGAGGTGGGTGGTCCTTGGACTTCCCACAGAGCGGGGAACCCTGATTGCTCTTTGGGCTGACAAGGGAGGGAAACTTGATCGGGGGAGGGGGAGGGAAATGAGAGGCGGTGGCGGGGAAGAGGCAGAAATCTTTAATAAATAAATAAATAAATAACAAAACAAAACCGGAACCATATGGACAATGCCAACAAGTTCTGTTGCCAACTCAAAATACATCTTGGCACCCTTGGACCAAGGTAGAAGTGGCCTCTGTGTGTCGTCGTGACTGCTTTCAAGCAGGGGACAGTTCTCAGCTGCATTCTTAATTCAGGTTCTGTTCTTTCAAACGCATTTTTATTTTTACAAGTTGAAGGCTGTGATGTGGAGGAGCACTTTTCTCACAGCTCTGGGTCTCTCTTCATGAGGCTCATCCCTCTCATAACTGCTGCTGGATTTGTACCTACCTGTGTGCAACTTTAAACGCTACCCTTGCCCTGCCAACCGGCACATTCTCCATGTCTTCTGGCTCCACTTGCTGCCTTTCTCTCTGTGGACCTGGACAACAGCTTTGAACAGAGATCGGGACACAACTTGAATTTCTCCTGTGATGCAGTTTCCTCTGCCAGATATGCTAATCCATTACCTCTTAATTCGGTCTCAGCCCGGTTAGGGTGCTAGCAGGAGCAGCCACACAAATGGCCTCTCGCCCAGTTCCTGACGGAAGCCTGGCTCTCCTGTATAACCTTACGAGCTGGGCCTCCACTGCCCACATTTCTCTCAGCCTCTGGTCTTCCAGCCCCCTGTGAGCATGGCCTGTTAAGGTCTGCTTCAGTGTTCTAGGACTCCTCGAGCCCAGAGTTCCAAATTCTACCACTTTCCCCCTTCATTTAGTTCTGAAGGCCTAAGAACCACGTGGAGTAGTAAGCAATGACCCGGTCCAGGTACTGATTTTTATGTATTTGTTACTTCTCTCATTGTCTGACCAGAACTCACCAAAGGGAAGACAGACTTACTTGGGCTCACGGTTTAAGAAGGAATGTAGTTCATCAAGGCAGGGAAGACACTGTGAGGGTCACATGGTACCTACAAGCAGGAAGCAGAGAGATCAAGGCTGGTTTGGGTCGCTCTCCTGTTTTTATTCTGTCTGAGATCCCAGCCCTTGGAACGATGCTGCCCACATCCACTTCCAAAGTGTGACTCCTCTGTTTAGCTAAATCTTGCTAGAAATATCTCTACAGGAACATTCAGAGGTATGTTTCCATGGAAATTCTAAATTTTGTCAAATTGACAATAAAAATAATCATCACAGCATGTATATATAACCTTCAAAGGTCCACTCCCAGTAACCTAGTTGACCAGCTGAGCCCCATTCCAAAGGCTCCATAGTCTTTAAGTGATCACCACAAGCAGGGGACTAAGTACTCAAAAGATGAGCCTGTGGTGGGTAGGGATTCCAAATTGTAGCAGAGAGGTCAGAGAGGTCAGAGCAGAGGTGAGGAATTTTTCACGTAATTATGAAACCTATGACCTGCTCTCCAAAACCTCACACACCAGTGATACAACTACTCTGAGGGGTTGAGAGCCAGGCTAGGAGACGAAAGGGCACATCCCAGCTTAAGTAGGCAACAAGCAAAGGAGACTACTTTCCTCCTCTTCCTCTCAATGAATTAGATGATACCCAAACACAGTGAAGAGGAAAATCTACTCATTTAGTCCACCAACTCAAACA
Source organism: Alexandromys fortis (assembly GCF_014885135.2). NCBI lineage: Eukaryota > Metazoa > Chordata > Mammalia > Rodentia > Cricetidae > Alexandromys > Alexandromys fortis. Next base: position 2,270,468 of record NW_026068016.1, read on the forward strand.
TCTCCCAGACTTACCCAAAACCAAAGTTTATCGTGAGCATCCTATGACCCACTGAAATTGGCGCATAAAATTAACCACCATGTACATGAGTGTGAAAGCATCCAAAAATACAAAACACACAAAGGGAGAAGTCAGAGAAAAGGACCATCAGATGAATATAAGACAGTTAAGAGAACAGCAATTAGTAAATCCTTCCTCATCAATAATTACCTTAGAGGCAAGTGGATTAAACTCTACAGTAAAAAGACAGATGTGGCGGAATGAAAGAAAAGAAGATGCAATTACAGACTGTCTACAAGAAACTTGCCTTCGACTTCAAGGCACAGAAGTGTAGCAAAGGCCATAGCGATGCAGTTTATCACAATAAGAACCTATGTTAAAGAGAAGAAAGATAGGGTCAGGAAAATGTCTGTGGCCAAGACCATTGCCAAGAAGCCTAATGACCTGAGGTCTCCAGTGGCAGAAAGAGACAAGTGTGTTCTAAAATTGTCCTCTGACCTCCACACACATGCCACACTGTGCACACACACCTCTTCCCACGCATAATAAGTAAATGTAGTACTTTGTTGTTAGAGACAGAGTTTCTCTGTGTAGCCTTGACTGTCCTAGAACTTGCTCTGTAGACCAGCCTGGCCTGGAATTCCTGAGATCCACCTGCGTCTGCCTCCCGAGGAGCTGGGATCAAAGGTGTGTGCCACGAAAGATACAAAATAACAATTAGTTTCTTGCCTTGAGGAATTAGAAAAGAATAAGCCATACATCAATGTCAACTTGACATGAGCTAGAATCATTTGGGAGGAGGAAATCCCAACTGAGAAAATGCCTTCACACAATCTGGATGTAGGCAAGTCTATAAGGATTGTCTTTGATGAGTGGTGGGGGGGGGGGAGGCAGCTCACTGTGGACAGCGCCACCTCTGGGAAGCAAAGAGAATGAGACCATAGGAGGAAATGATGTAGGCGAGCTAGGGAACAGAAAGACAGTTTTTAAAAAGTGAAGTAAATCGTTAAAAATCCAGAAAGATAAATACATTGATAGATTAACTTAATAAGAAAAAGAAGGAATGCTCAAATAAAATTAGAAATTTAATGGAAGACAGTATAGCTGATGTCAAAGAAATTTTAAAAGGACCATTCAAAACTACGATGACCAATTAATTATACACCAACAGGCTGGATAACTCAGAAGAATTTAATTAATCAATTTCAGGAAACACAATATAATCATACCTAAACCATAAAGAGAGAGAAAAGTGTATGCCATCCGTACCCAGTATAGAGACAGACTCGTTGACCAAGATCTTAAGAGAAGTTCATTCAAAAGTCCCACAAGTTTAAAATCAATGCCACCCCATCTAACAATCTTCCTAAATGTTCAAGAGGAATAAAGAATTAAGAGGTCAGAATTATTCTGGTATCAAAGCCAGACAAATATACCTCAGGATAAGCGTCCACAGGCCTGTGTCTCTGATGAACCTAGACACAAAGCTTTAATGAAATTTAAATTCTCTGGTTCTTCACTGATAATTTTTTGTAACTCAACCAAAAACCAAATTCGACCAGTTGATGTTTGCCTTGGGGAGGTAAGAATGGCTCAACACCTGGGAAACAATGAACAGTTCAGGCTAAATGGCTGAAATTTCCCCGCTACTAAACCCCCACCTCTGGCAGCCTACCTGGCCAGGTGGATTTACTTACAATAGTTATGGGTATGGCTTAGATCTGAAATATTACCCACAGGCTCACATGTTGAAAACTGGTTCCTAATACAGTTCAGAGAGGGGACATTGTGAGTGATGGACCACGAGCATTCTGAGTTCATCAGTGGATTGACCACTGTGATAGGTTCAGAGGTGGTGGTAACTGAGGAGATGGGACCTAGTTGAGGGAGTGTGGGTGGGGGTGCTCTTAGGAGCTGTGTTTTAACCTAACCTTCTCCCTGGCCCTTCTCCGGCTCCTGCTTCTCTCTGCCTCTCCCTCTACCCCTCTCCCCTCTCTCCCACCCTCTTTCTTGCTGGCGGCCTCCCCTGGCCCGGGGGTCAGCACCACTGTCTTGCCTCAGGCACCAAACGGCCGGAGTCAGCCAGCCAGGAACTGAAACTGTAAAATGAAGTCGCTCTCTCGGCTTTAAGTGGATTTTCTCAGTTACGTTTTCCCACAGTAACAGAAAGCTAGCACAGTATACAGAATTGTTGCACAGATTTTGAGGAAAGAAAGACAAAAAATAAGAAAGTTTAACTAATAGTTACTAAGTTATAAGTGAACATTATAAGGTAATATTTTCTATTACTTGCATATTTTGCAGAAAACCAACTAAAACAGAATCTGACAGAAGTAATAGCTCAATAAATATTTTCTAAATCATGAGTGTTCTCCTTTAGTTTCTTTTAAACACTTTGATGGCTTGGTGGCGTTATATCATAGGACATGCTATGAGAATTCCACTGCTGATTGTGTCTGCCATTTCAAGTTCCTAATATTATAAACTTCAAAGTAAGCGTCTTCACAGATACACACGTGCACACACCTGCCCCGCATTCTCTCTTCCTGGAAATCTCCTCTTGCTGTCAGATGAGTCATCTGCCCCTGTTTCCTGAGCCCTGGTGGTGGTGTGTGATCTTTGAGGAGTTATTTCTTCTCCATTTTCCTTGCTCTTCATCCTCTCCCTGGCTGGTTTCAGCTCTGGGGATGACTTGAGTCGGTCTGCAAGCAGCCCAGCCCTCTTTCTGCTCATCTTTCCCACAGAGACTTCAGGGAGCAGTCCTGAAGCCGATGGCTCCTCTGTCCGCCTTTGTCTCCTTGACGCCCACTAATAGTTTGCATTATTGTGAAATGCCCCTACCAGGCCCATGGGTTTGGATACTTGGTCCCACCTAGGGGCTCTGTTTGGGAAGCTGTGGAACTCTGGGGAGATGGTGTTTGTTTGTTTGGTTTTTGAGGCAGGGTTTCTCTGGGGGAGATGGGTTTTATCTGGGGTAGGTCGGCTTTGAGATTTCTAGAGCAGCTTCCCCTCCTGTCCCAGATCAACATCCTGTTTCTCCAGGACATGAGAAGGGGCGAAATCCCACCCTCATGCTCCTGTGACTGTGGAGTTGATTGCTGTTTTAGCAGGTGGGTCTCTTGGAGGCAGATGCTATAGGCTATAGCTTGCCCCAGGTCCAGCCCGGCCAGTTGCAACCTGATATAAGCAAGGTGTGTCCCACTTCTGTCTCCACAGGTCCAGAAGAGTCTTCCCAGGCTCACTGGGCTGAAATAAGCCTCTTCTCCCTCAGTTGCTTCTTGTTGAGTATTTGGTGCTAGCACGGAGAACAGGGGCCACTCTATCCACTCCTGGTGGTGGGCACGCTCTTCAACTCGTAGCTTCTAAACTTCTCTACCATCTCCTCCGCTCAGCGTCCGGTGCACTGACCTGCTTTTGCCCAGAGGTAATGTAGCCCCTATGATGCCCCTCCTCCAATTCGGATCACAGCCCCAACGCTGCTTGCTTGAAAGCCTCCTCCTAGCTTTTCAAGGCTTTCCACTGCTTCTGGGTCCGTTCTTGGGCCCTCCGAGGATCTCTCCAACCCTCTGTCTCTAGAACCTCCGTCCACTGTGGGACCCACACACACTAGAGCTCTTCAGTGCGTTGCAAACATGCATCTCCGTTGCAAACATGTATCTCCGCTGCTCACACGGCACCTGAGTCTGAAGAGGCAGGACTGTCTTCCTGGCCTTTGTATTTCCACAGACAGCACAGTCAAACCTAAGGGAACAAAGGCATCTCAGGAAAGTGTCCTCACCACAGCGGTGCCAGGAAGGAGCCTGCAGGGTTATTGCTCTGGGCAGGTAGGACCTCACTCCCAGTATTTACCTGGGCTTTCCACCTGTGACAGGAAAGAGGGCCTGACACCCCAGAAGCCTCTTGAGTCCATACCACCAGAAGTCTCGGGTCAAGGTGCCCAATCCAACCGTCTTGCATCAGAGAGCCCAAACCCCTCCCTCTACAACCGTCAATAATGGGCTGGTTGGTTTTTGTCAACCTGAGGCACACCCAGACATATTTGGGAAAAGGGACTTTCTATTGAGGAACTGCTTCCATCAGATATGGGAGTGTCTATGGGGTGTTTCTCTTGGTTAGTAATTGATGTGGGAGGACTCAGCCATTACAAGCAGCCCCACCCCTGAGCTGGCGGTCCTGGGTTCTATAAAAGAGCAAGCTGAAGCAAGCCGTGGAGAGAAAGCCAGTAAGCAATATTATCTATGGTTTCTGCTTCAGTGCCTGCCTCCACATTCCTGCCGTTAGCTCCTGTCCTGATTTCCCTCAGTGATGAACTGTAACAAAACAAACCCTTTCCTTCCCAAACTGTTTGAGTCATAGTGTCCATCACAGCAGCAGAGGGTAAGACAGACCGTATCTTTCCCTTGCCAATAACACTAAGTAGTCACTAAACTATGGCTGTATTTGCAGGGATGTCGCTAAACACAGACACTTAAAACTACTTTAGAGGAGCCGGGCAGTGGTGGCACACGCCTTTAATCCCTGCACTCGGGAGGCAGAAGCAGGCAGATCTCTGTGAGTTCGAAGACAGCCTGGTCTAAAAGAGCTAGTTCCAGGACAGGCTCTAAAGCTGCAGAGAAACACTGTCTTTAAAAAAAAAAATTACAGGAACAAGGGAAATGGCCTCTTATGTGAAGTGTTTGTACACAAGTATCAGAATCTGAGTTCAGATCCCTGGCACCCATGTGAAACCCAGGCATGGAAACACGCATCTCTAACTCCGGGGCTGGTATGGGCATGACCAGATCCCTGGAGCTCACTGGTCAGCCAGTCTAGCCAACTCAGTGAATTCAAGGTTCAATGAGAGATCCTGTCTGAAAAGCTAAGGTTGAGAGGAAGAGAAGAAGACACCCAACTTCACCCACACGCACACATGCACAAATGAATAACACACGCGCACACACAAATAATTGAGAACAAGGTCGGGAAAGAAACAAGGAGGCTAATTCTCTAGGGTCTAGTAGGCCCTCAAAGCCCTCTGAGGCAATCCCCATGGCTGTGATTTCTTGCCTGCTCCACAAAAGCTCCCATAGCAGCCCAGATGGCTGGATCTCTTTGCTATGCATGTGAGGGTACCACACAAATGTGTTGGGTCCAGAGCGAGTGTCGCCAATGACAGGCTGCTGGCCAGTTCCTATCCTCAACCTGTTTGTGTATGTGCCATGAGCTAAGAAATGCTTTTTACATGTTTTAATAAAAAAAAAGCAATATTTCATGACACATAAAAATCACATAAGGGGCTGGAGAGATGGCTTAGCAGTTGCTATCATTTGCTGCTCTTCCAGAGGACCCAAATTCAGTTCCCAGCACCCAGGCAGGTGGCTCACAGCACATGGGATCTCTGCTCTCTGCCCGCCTCCTTGGGCACCTTCCAACACATGGTATACAGAGAGACGTGCACAAACAGTCATGTGAAATCCAAATGCCAATGGTCATAAATAAAATTACTCCAAGACACAGCACACTGCTCCACTCATGTGTGTCCTGGGGGTGTGAATGAGAATGGCCCCAGGGCTCAGATGTTCGGATGCTTAGTCTCCAGGGGCGTTTGAAGGGTTGTAAGGATGGCCTTGCTGGAGAAGGTGTGTCCCTGGAGGTGGGCCCATGCCAGCCCCAGTCTCTCTCTTTCTGCCTACAGGCCAGAATGCACTGTTCACTGCTAGTGCTCCAGTGCCTGCCAGAGGGCCACCATGGTCCCCACCATGATGAAATGGACTGAACCTCTGAAACTCTAAGCTAGCCCAATGTAATGTTCTGTCTTATAAGAGTTGCCGTGGTCGTGGTGTCTCTTTACAGCGATGAAAGAGTGACTAAGACATTTTCTACAGTGAATTTCACACTATGATGCCAGAGTAGACCAAAATCATGTTATCTACAAAGTGTTTACTTCCAGGCACTTTCCAGAAAAAGGTTGCTGGTCTCTGATCCAGACTGCTCAACACCTGTGAGTACCGAGAAATGAAGATGCAAAAATTCAAGCCAGGTAAGATTGTCACTTTTAACAAAGTAAACAGGCCTGAGTTGTTGTTGCTTTTGTAGATTTTTTTTTAAAACCACGGGTATATTATGGGGGCAGCATATAGGTGTGTACACATGAATTCAGGTGCCCTTGGAGACCAGCTGAGAGCACTGAGTCCCCTGGAGCCGAAGTTACCACCTGACAGGGGTTCAGGTCCTCTGGAATGATCTGTGTTCTTTGACTGCTGAGGCATTTCTCCAGCCCCATGTGTGGTTTTGAGATAGTGTTCACTATGTCCCCTAGGCTGGCCTTAAACTCCTAGGGTAGCCCTTGGCTAGTCTCAGACTGTGTGGTCCCAGGTTAGCCTCAAACTCCTAGGGTAGCCCTAGGCTAGTCTCAGACTGTGTGATCCCAGGTTAGCCTCCAACTTCTAGGGCAGCCCTTGGCTAGTCTCAGACTGTGTGGTCCCAGGTAAGCATTAAAATCGTGGCAATCCTTTTGCCTCCTGAGTGCTAGGAGTATGGATGCCTAACTTTTGATCAGCAAATAGTGACAGAGAAAACGTGTCGAACTGAAGGGTTCTTTGTCTCTCGGGGCCCCACCTCCTCACTGAAAAAGGACAGGTATCTGTGAGACTTTCAGCTCTCGCCTCTACAAATTACTTCACCGAAAACTCACCCTTCAGTTGCTCCTCCCGGCTGGTCAGTTTAGATGCTGCGCAAATGGTTGGACAGCGGAGAATGGCGCTCACACCATCCTTCCTCCCAAGATCACGGATAGCTCAGTTTTCAGTTAACTCAGCAGCTGCTGTTCACCTGTGACTACATGTGCGTGTCTCCCAGCAAACACAGGTGAAGCCCTGGAGAATTCGCTCCTTCTCGTGTTCTTTTTCCACACTTTTGAAAGCTTTAGTAGGGGAACTCCATGAGACAAAACTGTGAGAAGTTCTAGGCCTTCCCTGCTTGTAGTGCCCTGCAGGTTATTAGAGCGATTATATATCTACAAAGCAAATCCTGCAGCCCAGGTGTCCCTCTGAAAATGAGCATCCACAACCACTGTATCTGTCCTGATCTGCCTGCCCTTCCTGCTTCAGATCCTGGAAGTAACAGAAAAGCAAGAAGATCACGCTCCCGGGCCCACATTTGCTCACACACAGAATGACGAACATTTCGAGGGATTCACAATGAGAACCAGCCAAGTCCTGCCCAGCTCAGAGCTGTGCTTGACATGAGCTACAGAGATGAGGTGAGCAGTGGGTCAGGGAAGAAGGACCCTAAAAATCAATCCAAACCCCGTGAGATCATGGCACATGCGTTGTGCTTAGAATAGACTTTATAATATATAAGAACTTTAAAATACCACAATAAATAGCCATATATCCAGGAGAAATTATATGCAGAGAGAGAGAGAATAAAAAAGTCCCCAAAGTAGAATTGTTGGGACAAAGTATACATAACATTGCTGTTGTTTTAAACGGCATGTATACAGCATACATACATGTATAAAAACACTTTAGACTCTGATTTTCTTTGTCCATACTCTATCTATAATTTCTTGACTTAAAATATGCATGACTAGATGGTTAAAATTAAAGTATATCTTTGTAAATTAATTCTTCCAGGTTAACTGGGGACTAACTCATCCTAAATTAACTATTTGATAAAGTACCTCCCCACTTACATTTGCTTAAGGACAGTCTTCCGCATGCCATCTACCTCTCTACCCCACACAGGGGGTGGCATCCTCTCTATTCCAAGTTCATTCTCTACTCTGTTGTTTATAGGGACTGCAGACCCTCAGACCCTTCAGCAGAAATTTGAGCTCACGACACAGCCAGATCCCACTGACATCACACAGACCACTAAGCATTCTGACCCCACGAAGGAGACAGGTTACCTAGCTTACCCAGCAGGAAAAAAATGCATATTTTCAAAACAGGGAAACTGAGCACCCTCCTCAGAGATGACTTCAAACAGAGAAACTCACACACACACACACACACACACACACACACACACACACACCACCTGCCAGAGATGATTTCAACTTCAAGAAAAACAATTTTTATTAAATGTTTTGCAAGTGTCTTTTGAGTTAGATAGAATCCCTTTAACAATTTTGGCAAAGGCTTGCAGTCTGCCTATAGCCAGAAAACCTAATAAGAAAATATCACTGGGGGAGGAAGCTGGGGTTTGAGTTCAGTCAGCAGAACTTTTGTCTACCACACACCAACCCCTGGACTCGGTTCCCAGCACTACCTTAAACCAGGGAGGTGGTAGACATCTACAAACCCAGCACTCGGGGTGAAGGCAGGAGGATCAGAAGTTCAAGTTCACCCTCAGCTATGTAGCAAGTTTGAAGCGAGTCTGAGCTATATGAGATCTTACCTGAAGAAGAGAAAAAAAAAAAAAAAAGAAGGAAAGGAGGGAGGGAGAGAGGGAAGAAGGGAGGGGGGGTAGTTAATGGTTTAGGAATGTCACTTACTGGTAGAACATGCATAGCAAGACCTTGACGTGTGCTTAGTGTATATGTAGCATGCATTTAGTGTGTATATGGCCTATGCTTAGTGTGTGTGCGGCATGTGTTTAGTGTGTATGTGTAGCATGTACAAGGCTTTTTTATTTTAGTTTTGACCCTCAGCACCAAACTTGAAATATACCCATATTGCCTCAGGCCCACAAGCAGTGCTTCTGAAATGGACAGCAGCTTTGTTAAAATGGAAATCCGCATGCTATTGCATTTGGCAGCTTCAGGAATCTGAGTTTCACTGAAAACAGTCTCTCCAAGAACTGGACAACCAGAGAGGAGGAACATGTGTCCCTTTCCTTGTAGGATAATAACAGCAATGCTTGGGAAGCTGTTGGGGACTGCAGACCCTCAGACCCTGAATTTCCTGTGACCCCTTGCCTGCTGGAGTAAACAACTTGTTTTCCTCATGAGTTCCTAATGGCATGAGTTCCTAATGGTTTCTGGTGGGCTTGCAGCTGAGAAATCCTGAGAGGTAGGGTCTGGCCATTAGTCAAGGAGAACCCTATATAAGCTGCCCTGGAACACAATAAAGGGAGTATTCTTGTTTCAAGGATAACCCGTGTCTGTGTGTGTGTGTGTGTGTGTGTGTGTTTCATGTGTTTCAGTCTCCAGGCCCTTGCTCCACTCCTGAACTGCCACGTGGTAGACAGGCAGGACTGTACAGGTGAATGGTACAGGAAGCAGATCTGATGGTCCACATTCCAGAACTTTAACATAAAGCTAGACATTGTCAGTATTATCTGAGGCAGGACAGAAAACACAGAAAACCATGAGGGCACAGGAAGGGAAGAAGCCCCAGCCCTGAGTCCAGGAAACCCCTCACCTGCTGAGAATCAGGAATTCAGCATTAAAAAAAAAAAAAAATCACTTAGCAGTGGTTCTCAACCTGTGGGTCACGACCTCCTTGGGGGTTGAACAGCCCATTTTACAGGGGGCACATATCAGATGGCCTACATATCAGATATTTGCATTACCATTCATAACAGCAGCAAATTTACAGTTATGAGTAATAATGATAATTTCTTGGTGGGGGTCACCATGACAGGAGGAGCTGTTTAAAGGTGTGCAGTGCTACTGAGGCTGAGAATCACTGCTTTCCCTCGCTCTCCTTTCCTGCTGGAAAGCCTGTAGTCTTCCAGCAAAATCTCCCCTAAAGCCATGTTAGCGGAGAAAGGACCTGCCCTAAGGCCCTTTCACAATCCTGCTGTCTTCTCCTTTAACTTCTCTGATTGCCTTATTCTATCCAGAGCAGTGCTAAACCACACTGTAATCTCATTCCTCAAAGGGGGCCCAGGCGGAAGTCTTAGCAACCCTTCAAGAAATAACTTGAGAGTCACCAAAATAGACAGGAGGCTGATGCCTCTCTGAGGAGACCCATTCTCTCTCAGTGTGACTTTCTTCCTGAGAGCCTTTCTGTTAACCCCCCATTCATAAAAGCCGTGTCAAAAACATCATTAATAAACCCCATGTCATACTGGTTCATCCCCAAATTCTTTTCTGCAGCGAAGCAAGGATCCTGCTCTGAGTTGAGGATCCTCAAAGATTAAAGGAACTCCTCAGACTTGGAGAGCGTGCAGGCATGACCTGGTGGCCAGCTGTCTTGGCACACTGCTTCTAAGTAAGAAGCTTTGGTACCGCATGCTCCTGAGCGTCCCTGCGTACATGCTGGGTTTTGAAGCAGCCGGCCGGGTGATGAGCCTGCGCTGGCCATGTTCCTTTTAGGTGCTTCCTCCTCACAGAGGCCCCAGTGCTGGAGTGCTCTTGTCCATCTGAGGCAGCATGCTACCCAATCACAGAGGCTTCCACTATAGAGCGCAGAGATCCCCTGGAACTGTCTCTGAAGTAAGTGGTTCATCTTGGGAATCTTTACTGACCCACAGTTCCTTTGATCTTGCGTGGGGGGCGGGGTCGGAGGGACAGGAGGAGAAGACCCTGTTAACTGTTAAGTTTCTAACCCAGGAAAAACAGCCAAGGTGCCTATTTGACATATCAAAGCTGGACAGGGTTGCCAGGTTCGGCCAGCATCCCTCCATCCCTACCTGTTACAGGGTTCCCTGAACTCTGCAGCCCAGAGCTGGGCTGTCCTTCCCCCAGCTGCTCTTCCCTATATAATCTAGCCATGTTCATTACACACCCCTCCCTTCCCTTTGGGGCCTTTGTCCTCCTAGCTGCAGCACTTGGTTTCCCTCTCCCCTCCCGATTCCTCTCCTCCTTCCCCACAGGGCTCACTCTCCCTGGTGGCCCTGTCTCTGGCTATGCTCTCCCACAGATCTAAGATAACCTTTCTCTTCCATCACATCCAGGAGCGGTCCTGCCCTTTCCTTTCCTTTTTATTCCTTTCTTTTCATTCAGTAACAACAGCAAGCTTGCTGTGAGTGACAGCGCGGAGCTGAGCCTCTGCTCCACCGACTCTGACATCACCTATTGTTGGGTCTCACGGGCATCCATAGATCTAGAAATAAGCACAGCTTGGGCTTAGAAGGATTTCTGGAGGGTTAGGTGAAAACCATCATTCCTCAGGAATTTGTGACCAAAGGGGTCACTTCTCTTACTTCTGACAGAAAGGACTGTGGCTACCTGTGGTGCCTATCAGCACATCAAAGCCCATACTAGCCTGCAGCCTCCTTCGGTATCATAAGTACCTGTTATTCATTTCAAAGTCCACACTAGTCTTCTGGTCCTTCCCTCTCCATAGCTACATCCTCCTTATAGCCCACTACTTTCTATATTTTACTATTCATATTGTCTCTCTCTTTCTTTTCTCTAATCACACATCCCCGTAGTGATATTTCATTTGTATTTTAATCAATAAAGCTTACCTGAAGATCAGAGAGTAAAACAGCCACACTGGTCAAGCCTTATAGACCAGACCGAGGTGGCACACACCTTTAATCCCAGTAGCCACACTAGTTTGCCATAGAAACTGGACAGTAGTGGTGCACGCCTTTAATCCTAGCCCTAGAGAGGAATATAAAATGGGAAAAGACAGCTCTCACACACAGTCTCATTCTGAGATTCCTGGAGGCAGGATCACCGTTTCAGACATAAAAGAGCCAGTGACTGGCTGTTTTGCTTTTCTGGCCTTCAGGCTGTTTTATTTATTAAAATACAAATGAAATCTCACTCCACATCTATCTTGCTAGCTCACTATCTCCACTATTGTCTCTCACTCCCACTTCCCTAGACCTGGCCATGTCCAGGCTGCTTCTTTCTCTCTGTTCTAGACTCTTCCAGGTGCCTCTGGATATTTTATCTCTTGGATTCACAATAAAAACCTGACCCTAATAATGAAATGGTCACGTTGGCAGTCTCTTTACCACACCCCCCCCCCGATAGATCTAGTGACAAAACCCTTTCATATACCTACCTAACAGCATGTTACACTTTAAAAACGATACACTCGACGGTGGTGTGTCATGAATCTAGCATGAATTTAGTAATAGCTCATCAGGAAACAATTTGAAGTATATGCCAAAAGTCTTTGAAATGGGAAGGGGCTGGTGGCAAGTGGTCAATGAAATAGGCAACTTGGTGGGTCCCACAATTGGAACTCTCAGTTAATTCATGGTCATGGTGGATACATGACGGACCCAGAGTGAGCTGATCACAGCATCTAACACACACACACACACACACACACACACACACACACACACACACGGGAGGTACAAGCAATCTCAATATTGGTATGGCGTCCCCATAAATGTGTGTGCCATTAAAAGTTTAGCTATAAGACAGTTAAGATATATGAGAACAATTGTACCAGGCAAAAGCCAGAGGCAAGAGAGGGGGGAGGGGGAGAAGATTGGGGGGAGGGGGAGGGAAATGGGAGGCTGGGAGGAGGCGGAAACTTTTTTTTCTTATTCTCAATAAAAAAAAAAAAAAGAAGAAAAAAAAAAAGCCAGAGGCAAATAGCTCATCTGAAGACATCCATTCTTGCTGCTTTAGGGAAACAGACAGATGAGTTATTTTGTTTCAAGGACTCCACTAGAATCCTACTGTAACCTCGTTTGTCACAAGAAACTGGAAACAATTAAAAGTTTGTCATTGTAAAAATAATTGTTGCCTGTGTTATTTATACCATAGAATTCCATGAGATGCTTTAAACGAAACTATAAAGATACAATACCAAGGAAGGGTAGGGAAAGCGATGTGGCCCTTGGGGTCTCCAGTGCATAGATAGTTACATCAAGGAGAATGGGGCAGAGCGGAAGTACAGATGTCAAAGTCTGACTCTAAAAGAAGTTTAAAACCACCTGGGAAAGGCCAAGACAGGGTTAGAATCAGATAGGAATTAATCATTAGACATTGGGGGTGGGGTGAGGCTTTGTAGCACCTGCACTATGGGACAGTTTGCTAGCCAGGAACTAGGCTGGAGACTTAAAAACATACCCACAGAGACAGACAGAGACACAAAGACCCTTGAAACAAGAATGCCAACTTTATTGGGCTCCAGGGAAGCTTATATAGGGATCCTTAACTGATAGCCACACCCCAGTTCTTAGGATTTCTAGCTGTGAAACCTACCAGACTTCACTCCCCTGCCATCAGGAACTCATGAGGGTCTCATGCTCAGAGCAGCTGCAGGCACAGGAAAACAAGGTTTTTTGCTCAGTTCACTCCAACAGGCAAACGGTCTGAGGCGGGCAAAGAAACTCAGGGGCAGGGGTCTGCAGCCCCCAACAAGGTTTTGTTTAACTCTTTACTCCTTATCCATCAGTAATACAGCCTGAGGTAAATACAGGTGAAATGTCTGGATGAGATTGCTTTAAATCACCATTTTTATTTTTATTTTGTAAACAGAAGTTTCTGTCCAACCCAGTCCCGCAGCTTTTCAGTCCCAAAGAAACACACAGAGGCTTACATTAATTATAAACTGTTCGGCTTATTGCTCAGACTTATTACTAACTCTTGCAACTTAAATTAGCCCATAATTCTTACCTATGTTTAGCCACGTGGCTTGGTACCTTTTCTCAGTGCATCTTCACCTTGCTTCCTCTGCTTCTGGCTGGTGACTGCATCTCTGCCTTTCTTCTGCCCAGAATTCTCCTAGTCTGGTTGCCCTGCCTATACTTCCTGCCTGGCTAGTGGTCAATTAGCATTTTATTAAACCAATAAAAGTGACAAATCTTTACAGTGTACAAGAGTATTATCCCACAGCATTTTTAAATATATACTATTTATACAATTAATAAAATGAAAGAAAACAAATATTGAAAAGCAGTGACTTCTGAGTGATACAATCCAGTAACCAGTATTTTCTTTCCACCTTACTTTGTTTTCTCAGTTTTCCATGACGAATCAGGGGGTGGAAGTAGGGTACATTCAGAAAAATCAGACCAGAGAAATAAGTTACTCATACACAGGTAATTTAGCACTGATTGTATTAATCTGGAGACAGTCTCTCTTAAGGGGCAATTTACCGTTAGCCTTATCAGCTGAGTGGTTGCAGATGCTCTTAACTGCCCTAACTAGATCTGGAGCCCATTCTCCCATAATAACCCATGTGCTGCTCCCGCCCAAACTGCCCAGGCAATGTGGTACCAGTTTCCTGGTGGTCTGGTTCCGTGGGTCTGAGGAATTGTATTTTTAGCTAGTTCTTCTCAACAGAAGGAGTTCACTAGGATAACAAAGGGTTTTTTATTTTCCTCCCTGAAACACAATTATAGGATACTGAGTAGTTCTCCATAGGGTGCAGGCGTATGTATTGACAAAAGCTTCGTAGGTGGTTTGGGGGAGGGAAGCACGTGTAGCCTGAAATCCCTGATATAAAGAAATGTGTGTGGATGTGCATGAGATCCTTCTGGAAGAATACATAAGTGTGGCGGCGGGGAAGGGAGCTGGGAGGCAGAAGAGGGGGAGACTTTTCTTGATCTTTGATCTTTCTGAGCTTTGCACAAGCATGTTCTAAGGTCACGTAAAGCGAAGGCGGAAGGAAACCAGATTTCAAGAGGCTCTGCCTTGGCACTCAGCTCCCAGACCCTCTTTCTCTCACGCCAGGGTGTTAAAATTTCTCCAAAGGACACATTTTTTTTTTAATGCAGATATTTTTGCTTCTCCATTTTTCACGGTTAGCATCCACCCCGTAAAAACAGTCATGAAGAATTTCCAGCGTGACTCCTACAGAAGCCACTCCCACTCTCGAGCCACATGTCCCCCGTGGGGATGCTCTGGTTCATGTGAACTGCGAGCTAGGCACAGGAACACCTATTAGGAGTAGTCTTAAGACAGTGCGAGCATTTAATTCAGACTAGATGAAACGACAAGGTGATACACACAACTTTTTTTTTCTAAGTTTTGAAATAGGGACTGTCACTAAACAGCCCAGGGTGGCCCTGCATGTGCAACCTTCCCGCTTCCACATCACGCCCGGCCTGTGATTATTTTCCCATATTGAACTAATACGGAGATGCTGCTAGGGCTGTCAACCCTGCCACAGAAGTTGATCTCCTCTCCTCCCTCAGGACAACTGGGCTAGAGGTACTCGGATGAGGACTTTATGTGCCCATGCTCCATGCTTAGAGGCACATCAACATTCAGAAACCCTGAGCTGAAATTAGTGAGAAAATTTCATCTGAGATTAGCTGCCCTTAGCTGGTTAAAGGAATTTCCCAAATGATTGCCAGAATAGAACTCTGGAGTCCCTGCTACTCAGAATTGTTTTAAGCTGGTGTGTATGGTGGTGTGTGTGTGGTGTAGACAAGTGCACAGGTTCACATACTTGCTTGTGTGCCAAGGTCAGAGGTCAATATCAGGTCTCTTCCTCGATCACATTTCACCTTGATTTTTGAGACCTGGGGCTCAGCAGGACTGGCTAGTCAGCAAGCTCTGGGGAGTGGGGAGGATCCACCTTCCAAAACTGGAGTTACATAGGTGTGCTATCGTGCCTAGCATTTACACGGGTGATGGGACCTGAATTTAGGTCTTTATGCTGATGCAGCAAGTACTTTAGCCACAAAAGTTTCTCCTCAGTCCCAGCTTTCGTTGGTACTATTCAGTGTACCTCTGTTCTACAAGTAAAACGCCCTTCAAGAAAAACAAACAAAATGCAATGAACTAACAAATAAAGCTTGGCTGAAGATCAGAGTGCAGCACTAAGCCACTTTAGCCATAGAGGCCAGGCAGTGGTGGCACACACGTTTAATCCCAGCACTTGGGAAAAAGAGGTAGAAGGATCTCTGTTAGTTCAGGGCCACCCTGGGCTACATGAGATTGAATCTGTCTAAAAGAGAAACACAGCTCACATGAAAGTGATCCCGACACTTGTGATCACACGCCTTTAATCCCTGCTAGGGAGGTGGAGGCAGGAGAGATGTGGCTGGGTGGAGAGAGGAATATAAGGTGACTGAAGCAGCCAGTCTGAGGATGCAGTCTGAGGACAGGATTGCCCCTTTGGTCTGAGCATTGATAGAGGTAAGAACTCTAGTGGCTGGCTGCTCTGCTTCTCTGATCCTTCAGCTTCCACCCCTTAATATCTGACTCTGAGTTTTTATTATTTAGACCAGTTAGAATTCGTGCTAAAAAAAAAAAAACTTCCATAAAGAAATTTATAGTTGGGGCTGGAGAGATGGCTCAGAAGTTAAGAGCGTTGACTGCTCTTCCTGAGGTCCTGAGTTCAATCCCCAGCAACCACATGGTAGCTCACAACTATCTACTATGAGATCTAATGCCCTTTTCTGGTGTTCAGGCAAAACATGAAGCCAGAATATTGTATACATTATAAATAAATAATTAAAAAAGAAATTTATGGTCAAGACAGAGCAGCCTATTAAAAAAAAACCTATCATCACCATGTATGTAGTACAAAAAAAAAACACAAAAAGATAAATCAGAATTGTGTCTTGTTTGTCTATCTAGGGCAGGAGAGCAAGAATTCCACCTCCTAAAGTGGTTATTAAAAAAATAACCAATGACCCCTGGAAGTTTCACCAAGCCCAGGCATCACGCCACAGGATCCCCTCAGCTCACCAACCATCAAACCCTGCTTCCCTGGCCAGCAGAGTCAGTTCCAGAAGCTAAGGGAATTCCCAAAAGATCAGAGTTGTGCAGGTGTCGCTCAGAACAAGCGGTAGAATATAGTAGAAAGCAGACCATTGGGACGATCACATGCACTAGAGGTCTCTCAAGGGCATTGCTACCCAAGAATGGAAGAGGCTGCTGCCGGGCTGGGGCTGGAGATCAGTACTACAGTGCTTACCCAGCATATAAGAGGACCTGGGCTCAATCCACAGTCCTGCAGGGAAGAGGGGAAGAGGGAGGGAGGAAGGCAGAAAGACAGAGGTACAATACCTGAAGTGTCACTATCCCCCCCTCCATCCCAAGCCAAAGCCAGATTTTCCTGCTCAGAGGATCACCAAAATGGGAGTGAAGGCAAGGGTGGGGAATTCCAGGCACTCCTACCACCCGAGTTCATTCTTGGGGTTCCCGGAGATAGGCCCCGGAAGAGATGCACAGCCTTGTGGGATTCATTGCTTCCGGTCCTGGCACAACCTTCTACCTTAACCAAAACCTGGGCAGCCGAGCAACCCTTTAAGTCAAAGCTAAAGAAGGCATGTGGCAGAGATTTTAAAACAGAAGCCTGTTTCAAAAGGGCAGAAACAGAGAAAAAAGGAAGAGGAGGAAGAGGAAGGAGGAGAAGGATGGAGGAAGAGGAAGGAGGAGAAGAAAGAAAAAGGGAGGAGGAGGGAAGGAAGGGAGGGAGGGAGGGAGGGAGGGAGGGAGGGAGGAAGGAACGAAGGAAGGAAGGAACGAAGGGGAACGAAGGAACGAAGGAAGGAGGAGAAAAGGGAGGAGAAGGAGGATAAAAGCTAGCTGAGAATTGTTTTGCAACAGTTAAGTCAGGATGGAGGTGTAGAGGCTATAGAGAAGCTGTAAGAGGTGTGTGGGGGTTCATGTGCTAGTGTCTCTACTGCTGTACACATTTTATTTCACACAGTAACAGAAAAAACAAACAGGCCAGGTTTCTTTGGGGGAATGTAAGGTAGTTATGGATTCCCTTCCCCTTGAACTCATCTCCTAGGGCTTCCTCTTTGCTCTGTGAAAGACCCGTGCCCGCCCACGACAGGCTGGTAGAAAGCCTTGTTCTGGTTTTGTTGTTGTCTTGTTTCTGAGATAGGGCCTCACTGTGTAGCCCTGGATGGCCTTGGAGTCACGGAATGCCCCTGTCTCTGCCTCACGACAGGGTTAAGGCATGCACTGCCTCTGGAACACGGACATGCCTCTGCAGGGTGTTGTAAGTAGCAGTGGACCACTCCGGTGCCTGGCACCTAGACACACAGACAACCAGTGAGCGCTGGAGCCATTGTCCAGGGGATAGCAGGAAGGCCATGATAAGAGGGCACATGGACTCGGGCACAGGGCAGAAAAAAAAAAAAAAACAGCAAACCCCTTGCATCTCACCTCTGATTGTCCCCAGGAAGGTCCTCCAAAAGAGGAGAGAAATTCCTTTCCACTTCCTGCCCCAGCCACCTTCCTTCCTCATCAGTTTCTCACACATGAGCAGCGCCTGTCCCCAGGAGGCTACAGCTAGCCCAGACCTCCCTGTCCTGACAGCAGCAAGAGGCTGGAGCCAGTAACACTCGGTCACTCACCACAGAGAAGCTCAGAGCCTCGGATGGCATTGCGTGGTGTTGTGTGCTCTAACACTTTACTGGATGAACAAAGGCTTCGTGGTGGGTATTTTAGCCAAACAGAACCAAAACAATCGAATCAACTGATATGCTATATTTATACCAGAGATTGAAAAAGAAACGTTCACAGGAACAAAATTATAACACTTTAATCATTTAAATAGAACCAACTTCAGGGACATACATACACATACAGAAAATCCAAACCACGTAATTGAACAGTATATGTAAATACATCAAATTCTTAAAAATCTCCCAAATGGACTCAGTGTCATGGTGTGAAAAGGTAACTCTGAAGCACGACAGACCAGAGTGAAACAGACAAGGCGGTCACTTTGCAGCTACTGACGAGACTAGCCTGTGGACACGTCACGCTTTTGTTAAAGAGTTTCTAGGGAATGAGCAAACAGAGCCATTCGGAAGGGATATAAAGGATCACCCCAGAAAGATGAAGTTATAGCAAACAATTTCTTTGGTCCTCCAAGCCAAGTCACACCGGTTTTTACCTTAAAATACCAAGCAAGAGTACTTAGCATTCTACCTAGAAATATCTGAATAGTAACTGGGCTAACATTGTTATCAGGTCAGATCTTAAAAGGAACACAAAATAACCTGGCTATACTTTAGATACTAACTGTGGAAAGTGCCAGGGAGAGGTAAGGATAGAAAATTAATAAAATAAAAAGCCAGCTCCATCATTGCTTCACCATAAGCTGGTGAGTGTCTACGTGGCAGTGGCAGGGCCAGAGGGAGACACTGAGAGCACTGTCAGCCGTGGGAGACCTCGTCGTGGACCGGCTCTGTCCGTGTGTGTGCAGGGGAGCTGGACGCTGTGCTTTCCCTTGGCCCACACTGCCCCAGTGCAGGTCTGAAAGTAAGTGGTAACGAGCTTCCTGAACAGCAGCACCGTCTGAGCGTACTTGTACTGAAGACAAGACACACACTGACAAGGAAGAACCTAGACCAAAGTCCCCAGTGCACCTGCACAGACACCAGCAGCAGTGGGCACAGCCCCCATGCAGGCCTCCCTCAGCCCCTTCTATGTTCTTTCCAGTTCAGAGGAGCTAGGAGTCTGCAGAGCTGACAGGATCGGCAGTTTCAAAGGGTGCTGGAAATACTTAGAAAAATACTTCGCAAGAGTTTTTGAAAATGCTTTGAAGCCTCTCCGTGAAACAGACAAAACCAACTCCCAGAACTCCTTCCAGGAAATCACAATGGCTTGTTACCTGCAGGGCTGGCACTTGTCAACTTATGAAGTAATGGCTTTTCCTAAAACGTGAAAGTCCCTCCACTCCAAATGGTGTGATATTCTCAACAAGGCACAGAGTCAACCCTCGACATCCACGCATGCCGCCACGGAATGAACTCAATCCAGGAACGAATTCCCTCCACTCAAGTCTAAAATACAGGAAGTGCCTTTTTAACTCACAGCAAAGCTAAAGCCAGACAGCCCACCTCCCTCCCTCAGAAGCTGGTGTTACAGGTAGACAGCTAATGACTGTCCCAAGAGTAAAACGTCCCTGGCACTTTCACAAGCCTGAGGACAGCAGAGTGGAGTCCACGGTCTCTCTCTGCACATCCAGTGTCCCCAGCACTTCCTTCAGCATTCTACCATGCCCTCTGGAGGTGGAAACCCCGGCACAGTAGCCACGGCTCCTGGAATGTCCAGTGCCCTCTGCTAATGAGTCAATTATGATTTTAACCAAATGCATGAGTTCTCCTTCTTGGCAGCATCCTGGGGAATCTGCATGGCAGTGGTTGGTGCAGTTAACCTATACTCTTGGCAATTCACTCTGAACGCTGCCACTAAGAAAGTGGCAAAAAGAAAGCAGAAGGCTCACCCCTCAGTTAATTTCTCTTATTTGACATATCTATAAATAATTATTAAATACAATTCATGGTGAGAAACAAAATTCAATCTGTACAAATTGAAACTGGAATGCATGATTGAGACAGACAATGCCGGCAGCAGTGGGGGCTGCACACCGGGCCACGTGCACACACCGAAGTTCAGCTCCTGATGAGCGTGAGAAACTCTTCCCGGGTCTTGGGGTCTTCCCGAAACACGCCCAGCATGGTGCTGGTGACGGTCTTGCTGTTCATTTTCTGCACCCCTCGCATCACCATACACATGTGTCTAGAAAACAAGACGGCAGAGCTGGTTCAAAGGCATAGACAGTGCTGTCTTATTTTCAGTGCAACAGAAAGCAGGGCAAAGATGAATTCCAGTTCAAACTATCAGGCATGTTAAAACACTCCTTCTTAGGAAACTATTAAACTTTTTCTTGAATCATTTTTTGTCATACAGCTATTTGTGATTCAGTCCTTGGTATATGCAACCGGAAAGGAGTGAAGCCTTGATGGAGAAACACGAATGTTCTAAATCAAAAGAAATTCGGAAACCGTGCTTGACCCATCCCCGGGACCATGACGGCTCTGTGCTGGCGACAGTGCCCCGAGAGATACTCGTGGACACTGACCCTGCCCGCAGAGAGAAGGTAAAAACAATCAGTGCGTCTAAGCAACACGGTGAAGCCAGACAGCATGCACAGGGCTTGGGGACTGCATTGCACGGGCAGAACAGCCTCCACAATGCGTGCGTGCGATTCTCATAACTCACTCCAGCTTCAAGAGTGTCTGGAGATCACTACATGAGACACAGAAGGCTCTCACTCTGGTGTGGGATCTGAGACAGATGGTCCCGTGAACAGAATAGCTCTACCCAGAGGCTTAAAGCACTGACTTGGGTAGATGGGCTTGAAGTTAGCGCTAAGTCCAGTGAGAACCTGGCCCGCTGTTGTAGAGGGGTGAGTAGAGATGGCAACGCTGTCTGCATTATTTAATTTTTTTTTTACTTATAGAGGAATGATGAATGTCTGGAGAATAATCCAGTTTAAACACTGCGTTCTTATAGTCTTCAAGACACCGTGTTATAAATCATCAGCAGGTTATTTTCGTGTTTACTAAAACCTCAGTTAACAGTTAAATTGAAAAACAGAAAAACTTGCTCTTCTTTTAAAAACAGTGTCTTCACTACCCTTTATACCAATTCTTACTTTTCTCTCTATTTTGCAAATCTGCACTCACCAAAAAAAAAAAAAAAAATTTAAGGAAAAGGGCAACATAAAAATACTACTGACTGCACATATAAAATTTTGCAGTCCCAAGAGCTCCGAAGTTCTCACAAGAGGGAAAACCAAAAACCAGGGGCTAGAAAGATGGCTCAGTGATTCAGAGAACATCAAATGACCAGAGTTTGGTTCCTAGGACCCATTCCAGGAGGCTCACAACTTCTGTCACTCCAACTCTGGCCTCCACAGATATCACCAACACACATGTACACAGGATTCTTATTTGAAAACTCCCTTTTCTATCCCCTGGCTCCTCCGTCAGCACCAGTGAGGAAGCAGCTACAGGCCCATAAATGGGGGCCACCAGCAGCTGCAAGTGGTCCTTGCTTGACCCTGGAGAAGCTGAGTGGCCGTGGAGGTGGAGGTTGCTACTGATTGTACTGAGACGCATCAAAGGCGGTTTGGACTTACGTTGCTTCAATCACTACCCCAACGCCGGCAGGCTGCAAGGCTTCTGTGATGGCCACCGCAATTTGTTTGGTGAGGCGTTCTTGAACTGTGGGGTGTGACCGAGAGATAGGTTTAAAAGCCAGACACAAACAACTGGAAGATTTTTTTTTTTTTTTTGTCTCTAGAATATTTGTGATCTTACAAAACTGTGGGATTTAACATCCATGACATGCCAGCCTTCTCTGAGATTATTCTATCTGCTACAGCTCGAAGAAGCCCCTGGCCTGTGTCCTCCCGAGCACCACAGGTCCTGGGGAAACTCTGCAGGGGAGGGTCTCGAGCATCAAGACCTCTTCTGTGTGCATCAAGAACACCAGCTCACAAGCATCTCCATGGGTCGGGTGGAGTGAAGAACTCACCACCGTGCAGCAGAGTTAGCCTGGAAGCCAACTGCCGGACTGCTGAGAGCCGATGCTGGAGCCTAAACAATTCAACTCGTCTTTGAACGCATATAAGGGTGTTCTCAGAATCGTGCCAACATCAGGAAACTGACAAAAGTCCCCAGATGTCTACCAAAGCAGAGACTGGCTAGACTTGAAGCATCCACAGGAGTGAATGACACGGTTAGGGGGTGGGATGAGGGGCTGCTCAACATGTGGGAAAGGAAATGGGGAGGGAAGTGAGGCCAGTCCCATATGAGCCACCTCTGTTTACATGTGTACGATCTGATTTGAAAATGTCGGCACACGCACGGACACAGAAAGAATATAGAAGCATGACAGGGTTTCTGCTAACGGTGTAAACAGACTATCTCGTACCTCCCTGGGAAGGCTCCATTTCTGCCCTTCATATTTATTCCACTTGCAACAGAGTAAAAACATTTGTTCCATTGGGAAAATGTTTTCTGTAAATAAAACTTGTAAATGTTTACCTTGCAGTCTTCTACTATAGATTTCTACAATCCTGGAAAAGAAGGAATTGTTTTAGTTACACATTTGAAATGAATTTGGCAAACCTTCCTCATGAGACGAAAAGGGACCTTGTGGCAGCAATGGTGGGATACAGGCAGGAGTGATGGCTTATGGGAAAGAGAGAGACACACACACACAAGCAGAGACCACCAGTCACACTTCAGCTCTGCTCCCTGTGTCCCCAAGGAGAGAGAGGAAGAGCTAGTAAGTCCTCGAGTGTAGCGTTCACTCATGAAAAACAGAATTGCAGGGGAGTAACAAGCCTTGACGCTCCCTGGTCATCAACTTCAGGCTAAGTCTCAAGCACTCTAATTAATCATATTGTCTCATCAGAGCTTAAAGTTCAAGTTAAAAATAAAAAGGCATTTGTTAATTAATAGTAGACCAACTACTGAACCAGCTAAATCTATTAGAGTAATCAGATTAGAGCGATTAGATTTCTTCAGGCATTTCTTTATGAAAGGTTTATGTAAGTATTTCACGGGATTAATGCTCTCCCAAATAAGAGGTTCCTGGCTGTGCAATGAAACCTGCCAGGTGGCAGTGGGGACAACCCATGTGAAAGTGGAGACTCACGCTATAGACCTTTCCTTACACACACGCACACACACACACACACCCTATACCTCTCTGGACTTGAGTCTCTACCCTGACTTCCTTTGGTGATAGAGTATCACTGAAAAGTTCTAACATGAAATAAACCTGTCCTACCCAATCTGCTTTGGGTTATGGTATGTTCTCAGATGGTGCAAGACTCCGAAAACAGACAAACACCGGTAGCAGAGAGTGAATTATTGCTGCGACCGACATGACCGTGCTGGTGTAGGAGGACTGGAAAGGACTTAGGAATTTTGGCCTGGAAAAGTCTTCGTGAGCTGGCGTGGGAACTGTGAAGATAATGAAGACAATGCTGAGAAAGATGCGGAACTTGAGAGGTTTCAGAGGGAGTCAGAGTCTATGAGGACCATTCATGTGATATTTTGAATTAAGAATTCATAGCGTCTAGCAAGCTGGAGTTGAAGAATCAGCTGTGATTACTAACAAGAGTCTAACACTACTGATGTTGGGGCCATCCATACAGTCCAGCCAGGGCTGAAGAATCAGCCGTCCAGCATCACTGAGGGGAAATGCCCTGAGATGTTTCCTTAGGGTCAGCACACAGAAGCTATAATCCAAAGTGACCCGAGGCTGTATCTCGTGCTGGTAGTCAAACTTAGTCATGTGCTGCCGGTTTTGAAGACATAAGAGAAGCCAGGAGAGGCCATTGGTGAAGGAGCAGCCTCAGGGGTAGTAGAAGCCCCAGGACTGGGATTGAAAGGGTCACGGAGAGAAGTGGAGACTTGGCACCCTGTGGCAGGGTCAGAGTCCCTGAAAAGAACCCAGGAGGCTATCGCTGAAAGTACAGCCCCACCTCAACAGAGACCCAAGCATCTTGGAGATGCCAGTACCACAGGATGACCACCAAGTCCAGCAGCAGCTGTGGGGTGAGCCACCTGTGCTCCAGCTCCTGAGGCCCAGAAGATGAGAGTCCCAGACCCCAACACTGGACTTCATACTGCTGCACTGTGGCTTTGCTTTGATCTGAAAGTAACTGTGTGCCCTGGTGCTTCCCTCTTGGAGTATGAAAGTGTTTATCAAGCTTTTGATATTTTTCCCCTACAGGAACCCACAGTTGAGAGACTTTGAACTTTTTAAATGTTTTAGATGTTGGATTTTTAAAGAAAACTTGGACTTTTCAAGTATTGACATATTTAGAGATTGTGGGACCAAGCCATCTTTGCATCACCGTCAACCGCACCGCCTGTCTTGGTGATATCCATTCTGAGCAGGGCTTTGTGAACATGAACCTGTGTGCGCTTCTTCCGGCTCTTCCTAATCAAGGATCGCATCCCTCCTCTGTTCCGTGGGGACAGACTATGGCTGAGTGCTAAGTCCTGTGCATCTCACTGCAGTTGCTTCTGCATCCCCAAAGCGTAACCGCCCACATGCAGGGCCGGGCAAGCATCAACAAGCGCATTCACTGCGCCCGTGTGAGTGGTTGTTGATTTTAGTGTAAAGCGCTTATACAGCAATGAGTCCCGCTGGGTTGAAAACCGCATTGCGACTAATGAGCTCAGTCTATAACTGTTATCTAGTCTTAGCAGGCCGTTATCAGGAGTAGGTGGCATCATCACTTGACTCAAGCAACGTTACAGGTTCTTCTATGAATTCTTCTTGGCTTTTTTGAGAGAGGGTTTCAATGTAACCCTGGCTGTCCTGAAACTCTTTGTGTAGACCAGGCTGGCTTTGAACTCAGAGATCTTCCTGCCTGAGTGCTGGGATTAAAGATATGTACCTCCATACCATTCTATAAATTTATTAATACATCAAAAATTGATGGTTATTTTGGTTAATCAACAAGGAAGGACTGTTCACAAAACTGGCCAGCTCTGACCCCTTTTTTCCTGTAGCATTAATCTGACTTCCTCTGTAGTCATGTGCAGTTTCCCTAGCTTTCAATGGACTGCATGAAAGTAGTTGGTCATGGCAGTAGCTGGCCTAGACAGTCCTTCCACACCAGGGAAATCAATATACAGGTTGGCCAAGGCTACCCCAGGAACTACAGTTCCAAATTCAAGATTTAATTATATTAATTCAATTGTTCTAAGGCAAGAAAACAATCAGATTTTTAGCAACAAAGAGAATTTCTATTTGATGTGAGTTTACTCTAGACTTCCCCGAGAATCAAACCAGCTCACTTCTGGTGTCCTCCTGTTACTTAACAGCTTCCCTGCCTGATATTTGACTTTACAGGAATGGAAAGGTCATGCATTTAAAGGTGAGCACACAACAAACTTCACCACAAGATTAAAATGAACAGTAAGGCTTTGCTAAGATACAGCTTTCTTTATTACTCCTTATTCTCTAAGCATTCCTACTTCCTAAAAGAAATAGACAGTTGGATAGAAACCTCAGTTGACTTTTCTGTTTAACATGCCCTCTCTTTCAGTTTTTTACAGTGTGAAAGTAACACATACTCAATGCCTTGGTTTGGTGCCCCCTTTTATTCCTAAAATTTAATCCTATTAGCAAAACGGCAAATCCTCCTGCAAGCAATCGGCTTCTTTATATTGCTCCACAGAAGGTTTAACTAGTTAAGATCTTTTCCCAGGAAAGGACAGAATTAAGACTGTCCTCCTGTGCTTCTGAGTCATCATTTGTTCCATGACCCCACTGGATCACCCTAGAAGCCACTGCTCATACTGTCAGTCAAGACCAGCAGAGGATGTCTTCAAGGTCTTCCGGGGTCTTGGAGGTATGACTCAGAGGCAGAGCCACTCACTTGCCTAGACTGAATGAAGCCGTGGGCTTGATCCTCAGCACCAAAGAGAGGGAAATTAAAAGATCACACCTAAGCTTATAGTGCTCTGTGAAACTTTTTAGTATGGAAGCCATTCCCCAACTCCATCTTCCCTGTATAGACAGTCTGTTACAGTCTCAACAGTGCCAGAATTTCCATAATAAAGGCATATAGTTGTTATGGAAATTCATTTAGCCAACAGCTTTTGAGGGTACTGGACTTAAGGGCATGATCTTCTGTCTGTGAACTGATTGCTTTTAAGAAAGGAGGGCCTCCCTCACCCTCTTGGGTTGTGGTGGGAGATCTGATGGCAGCTCCTAGTACCCACAGAGCAGAGGACCATTGTAGCTGTCTACCTTATTGTTCATGAGTGTTCATCAATAAATATTTGATACCACCCTTTATTTCAGGCTCTCATGGATTCACTTCTTCACGCTTATACCTGGCGCCCAATGTGAGGGTGGAATATGAAGTCTAGGCTCAGGAATCTCTTTTGGAAAAGAAAGAAGAGGGAATGGATAAAATGAGATAATCGGTAGATCAGCGTACCTACTATTACTTACAGACAATTTACATTGGTATAGATTCTTGTATATTGATATATATGTAAAATTATCTTTGTATTCCTGTCTAAGATAATTTGTATATTGATACAAATTCAAATTATATTTGTTATACTGTATATACTATTTCTGCTTACAATATTTGAATACATATGTAAAGTTATTTTCTCATAGTGTATGTATATATGTTTCTACCTCTGCTTAAGATATTTTGTATTTTGATGTAATTTTAGGATTTTTTATCATATTGCACTATACATTTCTACTTCTGATCAAGATATTTTATATTGATACAATTTAAAGGTCATTGTCCTCATGCTGCACATCTACTTAAAGATTGTTTATGTTTTTATATGACGCTTTTAGTTATACAGGCTATTTAAGAATGACAGGTTAATAGTCACCCATGTTTGTTATACTATTAGTCATGTTAGTCAGGCTCTCTAGATGCACAGAGATTGTACTCTCCATAGATAGGTAATCTTCAAACACTTCAAAGACCTGAAGAATATGGCATTTAAATAACTCAGGATTCTGTAGACTTGAGACACGGTTGCTCCTGGCAGCAGCAATCTATTCCTGAGAGAATGTTGGGCTCTGAAGACACTCCACTTAGAGCTTGTTTTCTTCTTGGCATAACTGGCCTTTGGGCAAAGAACTGCCCTTGAAGTATGCATGCTGTTCAAAATTGGGCAAGCAGGATACAAACAAAAGCAACTGCTGAAACTTGCCAAAACAGGGTAGGACAGTCTTTCAAATTTTCCTGCTTCTAAAAATGGCCTGTCAGATATTCTAGGCCCCAGTCAAAGTTGGTTGTCCCAACATTGCCAATGAGATTTTGGGTGACTGTCCAGGTAGCCAGCTGTTTCTGTCATTTCTTACAGGCTTTGAAAGCCACTTGCTTGCTCTTCCTACTTACTCAGGTAACATTACTTTTCTTCAAGTCTTTGATGGGGTTGATGACTAGACAATCGTGCCTAATATCATCTCATAACTTAACTAAGACATTTTAGGTACAAGACTTTGAGTTCTTAGGATAGGACAACTATTGGATTACTCTCTGTTAGTTGCCTATTTATCTACATCCTGGACATTTAGTATGTGTGTTTCATGCTTGATGGTTGTAGTTCTATTTTATATGTGTTATTACCTTTTCTTTCTCCTGGTTGGCACTTGATATTTGTCCTTACTGTATATAGTTTTGTACTAGATTTAAAGCCCTTTTATTCAGACAAAAGGGGAAGTGTGTGTGTGTGTGTGTGTGTGTGTGATTGCTTTAAAAAGAGGAGGGGCTTGCTCACTCTCTTGGGTGGTGGTCAGTGGTCTTAATTGGAGCTTCTAGCACCCACAGAGCAGAGGACCATGGAAGCTCGCTACCTTGTTGCTCGTGAGTGTTCTCCAATAAATATATTGATATTTCAGGCTCTTGTGGATTCACTTCCTCACACATACATAGAGCTAACTTTTTTTTTTTTTTTTGATTTTCAAGACAGGGTTTCTCCGTAGCTTTTTGTTCCTGTCCTGGAACTAGCTCTTCTAGACCAGGCTGGCCTCGAACTCAGAGAGATCCGCCTGCCTCTGCCTCCTGAGCGCTGGGATTAAAGGCGTGCGCCACCATGGCCCAGCTAGCTAACATTTCTTGATGGAAAAGGGAACACCAGAAAGAACACTGGCCTATGACTGTGTACAATGAGCACGCTGGTAGTACTATTATTCACAGTCGGCATAAACTTGTTTTTACTATTATTTGGGAGTAAGTAACTAGAGGAAGACTGCTCTGCCTTCTGTTGCTGTGATAAAACACCACGACCATGACAACTTATAAAAGGAAGGGCTTATCTGGGCTGTAGATCCAGAGGGATAAGAATCCATCGCGTATTGGTGGGGAGGTATGGCAGCAGGCAGGCACAGAAACTGGAACAGCAATCTGAGAGCTCACATCTTAAACCAAATGCATAAGGCCAGAGAACAAACTGGAAATGGCAGAAGACTTTTGAAACCTCAAAGCCTACCCCCATTGACTTACTTCCTTCAGCAAGGCCAGATATCCTAGATCCCCAAACCACACCAACCACTGGGGACCAAGTGTTCAAACACATGAGCCTAGGAGAAGCATTCTCATTCAAAGCACCACAGGTTTATATAGATACCAAAAAGGAAATGAAAAATATGAGGGCTACCACTTCAGGACTAGGGCAAACCTCGCTTTGATGGGTTATACATCAAAGCCATGGAACAGCCAGTCATATCTGTTCCAGTTGTGACTGAGGTCACTGTAACCTCAATCAAGTGATTCAAACATAGCTTTAAATGCAATGACTGCACATTCATTACTTACCCCTTCATTTGGTTCTACACACACACACACACACACACACACACACACACGCACCTACACCTCCCAGTATTTCTCCAGATAACCCAGGATTCACTGTCTCCATAACACCAAATTAAAACACAAAAGGACATTTAGGGGCAATAAAACATTGATGGGTAGGGCTTGGCAGAGATCTATGAACACAAACCCTCACACTGACTTCCAGTTAAACACAAATGGCCAAATATACACATCACCTCTTCTCAAATCCCAAATAAAAGTGGAAGAACATTTTTTCGTTATTGCTTTGTTTTATTTTTTGAGACAGGGTCTCTCTACATAGCCCAGCTGTCCTAAAAACACTATGCAAACTAGGCTGGCCTTGAACTCACAAAAATCTGCTTTCTAAGAGATGGAACTAAAAGGTGTGTGCCACCATGTTCAGCTCAAAAATGATTTTTTAAAATTCGTGAACATGTAAGTAAAAAAGGATGAGAGTAAGCAAAGTAGTGGGGTGTGCCCTACTGCAGGGGCAAATGGCCTAGACGGGAACGCACTAGGCTGCAGGGCTCAGAAACACACAAGGCACGGGAGGAAAGAAAAGCAAGAGGAAACCAGAGCCTCACATGCTGGTCTGTCACAAGTTTAAAACCACATATTTCACATGCTAACAGAGCCCCCAAGTGGCTTGGCTCGCATTACTGTGAGACCGTCAAGAGTCCTGGTTCAGATACCACAACACTGTAAATACTAGGAAATAGAAAATAAAGGAAAGGCCAGGCACTGAAATACTATAAAAACTCTAGAGGAAAGCGTGGAGTGGAGTGGTAGAAAGAAAACAGAACACAAAAACGGTGGTCCATGCAGAGAAAACTTTACCCCATTTCCAGACCACGCAGTGAATAAGACAACTCATCCTCGTGTAAAACCACACAGGAACAACGAGAGTGGAGAAGTCCCACTTGGCTATCCGTCCCTAGGCACGCCCACTGGGATTCAATTCTATGAATATCAGGAGCAGACAAAGATGTAAATGCAAGGAGGGCAGGAAACCCTCAGTCATCCTCAGTGCTTTCTGGAGTCACACCAGACAGCGTATCGTGTATCTAAGGAAGGGGGAAACCTTCACTGGTTAGAATCCTTTCTGTGGACCAACAGAACTGAAACTGGAGAGAAACCGTATGTGGAAGCAGACAGGAAATCCTTTCACACGAAGGGTGCACAGTGGACAGAAATCCTATGAATGTGTTCTATGAGTAACTTTCAAATACATAAGTATTCACTAGGAGATACCATATGGTACAGCAATGTGGAATAGTCTTCACTTTATTTTTTTTCTTTTTGTACCCTCGCAAACCTGAACGTACTCACACTAGAAAGAAAACTTATCTGTGTCAGCAATGTTGGAAAGCATCGATCAGTCCAGTTCCGCTTGATAACATGAAGGACTCACAATGGGAAGAAACCCCAGTAAAGAACATATGAAGACTGTATAACCACAAGCCTCTTCTAGCGCCCAAGAGGATGAAGAAAATTCGCTAACATGAAGTGTGTAGTCGCTAGTGGCTTCTGTTCAGTTCATGAGCATAAAAGAATACACCCTGGCAGAAAACTTTGAACAATGAGACAATCAAAGCCTCTACTTGAATTCACTGGGAACCAGTGTAGGAGGCAGTGACATGTCTTCATGAGACTAGGCCTTACTGTGAGTATGAACCCAAATCCAGTCTTCTGGCTCTGTTTTTTGCCTACAAGACTTATATAAACATCCAAGTATTTCCTACGATGCCCTTGACACTGTTCTCCACACATGCAGATGCTCTTCAATTCCCTGCCCCCCAAAATATAAAGCAGTTAGACCCAGGCATATGCTTCTTTCCCTCGCTGTTAACTAACCTCCCCTTAAGACCCAGGGCTGAACTTGGGGGAGGGGCGCAATCTTGGATCTTTTTCAGTCAGGGGAAACTCTACAGAGAAAGTTGTGAGCTCATATGTCAGTGATGGGCTGGGGGAGAGAGGAACAGGCAGCGAAGGAGAAGCAGGAAGAGATATAGCGTTTCTAATCTTGAAAGCAGGTCTGCCCATGCAAGGACAGATTTTTAAATTACAATATAACGTATACGTTAGATCCACAGAGACAGAGGTAAGGAATCTTGAGGGTCTCAGCAGATAGGAACAATTTTATAAAGTTCATTCTTACCTGGCAAGTTTGCTGAGGCCAAGGACCTGCTTGTTAGGAAGATAACCGATGTGGACCTTCAGGGAAAAGAAAATTTTCAGCAAAATGAGGACCAGTAAGAGGAAACTATACAAGGACAGACTTGTTGCTGAAATGACAGAAGTCACGCTGGAGCGCTCCTCGGTAAAGTTGGGTTCTTGATTCACATACGAAAGTCTGTCCTCTAGGAAAAGGGCACTTGGCAAAGGGGGGAAATGACCCCATAATGTGACAGTATCATCAGAAGAGACTCCTCTAAATGGCAGAAACAAATGTCACTATTACGTGTGTCACACAGCTGTAAGAATCCCACCCTGAGCCCTGTGCACAGTTGTCTCCACGTCCTCTTACTCCTAGTTGTCCCTAAGCTGCTAGAGAGCTCCAGCATCCTGGCAGAAGAAAAAGGACGCAGCCTCCACGTGATGGCTCTTAAGGAACATGAATTTATGACCCAGGTTCTCTAGTTTTTCTGTTTCGAGATGGGGTTTCTCTGTTTAGCCCTGGCTGTCCTGGAACTCAAATTGTAGAACACACTGACCTCAAACAGGAGATTCACCTACCTCTGCCTCCCAAGGGCTGGAGCATTAGCATCTTAAAATGTATCCGTGGATGGATATCTAGGCTGTTATCACTTTCTGAGCCAGTAATTGAAGTATGAGAAAACATGCCTTTAAAAGGACTAATAAAGTAAGGGGCCATTTGTTGGCAGTTGACCAAATTTAAACTTCTAGTACAACTGCATCCTGAATGCCAGCATGAACTAGCTTTCACATCCTCACATAATGCTGATTAGACATTTATAGAGTCCATGCAGTAGTACTTAGCATTGTGCTTTAAGAGTTGGGAATTGTCTTCCTGATAGAACAAAGCCAAGAGGCACAAACCCGGGGATCATCACAGAAGGCAGCAGGATGCAGCAGTGAGGAGCCGAGAACAGAACAAAGAACCCTAAGTCCAGCCCAGTCAGGGCACTAATCTTTCCCACCATCTTAGAGACAAGCTTTCTCACCCACAATAAAAGCAAGGGATGAGCAACAAGGTTCCCTCAACATTACCTGTGGATAGCCTGACATCGCATATCTCCTGGTGTGACAGAATATGACGTCTTCAGCACTCTGTGAACTACTTGGGTCAGAAATGTTCAGACTACAAATCTAGTCTAATTTATAGGCAAACCAGAGGTTCCAGGAGCAAACCCAGAAGGTTGGACAACTTATCAAGTTGTTTATTTAATCCTTATCTTATACAGAAACATGCTAGATGATATTACAGAATAAATAAAATCTGGGATTGGACTGACTGCAGTAGCAGTAAGTGGCTCCATATCATACGATTGGTCCTGTATTGAGAACTGTTGGTGTTGATGATGGGAACATGAACGCCAGTGATACTAGTCTTTCTGCTATTAGATATGTTCCCTCTTTCCTTTATAAAAGTGTTCAAAGACAGACAGACAGACACGGAGTGTACAGACAGATGATAGATAACTATGCAGTGTACTGAATACTAAACTTCAGAGGAAAGTGCCAAGTGGTGTTAAAGTAGTAAATATTGATGACTCCCACATGCTCCTGGGAGAGCAAATTGGTACAACCACTTTGCAGAGCCAAAGGTCAGCAAGGGAGTAAGGCGAATATGGACACACTTATTACCAATAAAGACTCAGGAGTCAGATTGGGTGAAAACCTGCTAGATCACGGTAATGGTGGAGGAGCAACCAGCTGACCTTCTCTCTACAATTCCCAGACTGAAGAAAGTCCAAAAAGCCTGTGAGTCTCCAAATGGCTCCCTATCGATCCTCGGTCCTCTGTATACTCTATGACTGATTCTTGTCAGCTAGTCCCTGGCTCCACCCTGATTCAAAGTTAACGTTATTAACAGAGTCTTGGGGTGTCACCGTGCTATCAAATATCCTGCAACACACTTGTGACCCTACAGTCGCACTCCTAGACACAGCCGTAACAGAAACGAAGGCATATGTGCACCAAGAGAAAGCTGGCGACCACAGTATTTTCAGTTGTGAGAAAAGAAAACACAAATGCCGACCGAGCGCTGAACTGCAGTTTGTACAATGTAATAATGTAGAACACCGAAAATAAACACATCTTTGTGTGTTGTTCTAGTTCTCTGTTTTACAACCATAGAAAAGCAAAACAAAAATATTTTAACGTAAAAGCAAAGTAGATATTAGTACTCATTTTATAAATTTAGATAATGGGTAAATATTCAATTATTCCCTATTAGTCTTCTGCTGGAAAATTAATAATAGAAAGTCAAAATAGAATTAAACTATTATGATAGTGGGCATAACAGGACATCTCTTTGCCATAAACATACATGTTCTCAAAGGTGCGCTGAATGACAATGACATGACTTATCTAGCTTGCACTGGATTATCTTTTTCTAATATAAAAGGGATAGAATCCACTTAAATTCACTAATGCCATAACGTCTACCTCCAGACACTTTGTGGTCATCCCTGTTTGTGTCATGATGTCACACTCTACACTCATAGATCTTAGATCAAACAGTTCACTCAAAATATAGCAAAACTCTGCAGCAGCCACCTCTAAAGGAGTATATTTTAACCTCACTAGCCCAACCTACTCACACGGCATCAAAGACGAAAGGCTGCTTCTGGACATCTTTGGTTGTGTTCTGTTTGGTTTTAAGACAAGGTCTCTCTATGTAACACAGGCTGGCCTCAAACATCCTATTCTCCTGCCTCTACCTCATGAGTGCTGATGTTATAGGTGTGAGCAACCACACCTGGCTGGTTCTTTTTTTTTAATTTCCTTTTTTTTAAAAAAGGCTTTTTCAAGATAGGATTTCTCTGTGTAGCTTGAGCTGCAATGGAACTCACAGAGATCCGCCTGCCTCTGCCTCCTGAGTGCTGGGATTAAAGGTGTACACCCACTGCCCAGCTTAAATTTCCAATTATTAGGTTACCCAAAATTGATAGGATAAAAAAAATATATAAACTGTAAACAGAGACTATTAAGAATCAGTAGACAATTTAAATATAACTATCCTATTTCAAAACTTTCGTTATACATTCTTAAATTATTAGGCAACAAGAAGAAGCTTACCCTTCCCACAAATGGAACGAGGTGATGCTCACACATGGAAAACATATCTATGTCCTTCACAATCACCATCTCATCGTGGTCCTCATCAAATATGGCGTCATTCAGGACATCTGAGATCAGAAAAACACAAAATAGAAAAGCCAGTTTGGTTAAATACAAAGAGACAGTAAATATTTTTAAACACCCACTAAGACATTAAGAACATAAAAATGAAAACTGTCAAGTTCCCCTTCTGAGTGAGTACTCTTTTCCTTCCGTTGATATAAAAACTCCTTGGGACAATGTATCCTGAGACTTGGAGGAAGGGAAGCGAGGAGCAGGCATGACAAACACGGGCTGTTTCTTCCCACTCTCAGACTCTCTAACACGTGTACAAAGCCGTCGACGAGAAAAACAGAGGCCTTGGCCCTCTCACTTCTGAGGCCTGTAAACTTGGCCTCTATTCGATCCAAATAGTTTTCTACACTTCACAAAGTTCTCCAAAGTTATTTGGGGAAGCATTGGACTTACACGACATGGTTGCCTTCCTAAAGAAATAAACCCCATAACCTGCATGTGTATTCCTCTCTAGGGAGCAGCGATCATAGGAAAGCTGTGAACCTCAGCTATATGGTCAGGCATACAAGAGACATTTCAAACAAAATGCTGTGTGTTTAAAAGCTGCACTTAATTAAGTGTCCCTTCCTCATCTGCAAAGGAGAAGATTAACCAGAAGATGACCAAGAGAGTCAACCTGGGCCAGCAAGAGCACCCTGTTCTGGCTCTGGAAAGACAGAGGAACAGAAGCCACAGCCACCACCACCATAATATAGCCATGGAACTGACAAACTGGTGGATGCCCTAATATTGAATGTCATGTGTCCTTGTCAAATAAGAAGAGACATTACACAGTGGGTGCTTTCTCACTTTTACAAAACAAATCCACGGATAGGAAAACCCCGACCTCAGCTTGGCAGACCACATAACACAGACAGCCAGTGTTAACTGAAAGGATTCAGGGGGTGCCCAGTCCACAGAGTCTGGGGAGAGGAGCATGGCTTTGCAGCCGCCCACACCTATTCCCCCTTCAGAAGGCAGGCTCTGAGTCAGAGATGTGCAAACGCCCACCCCCACTGCCTGACCTTCATGGCTCTGTACTGAGTCACACTTGAGCCTCTGTCCCCATACAAGTCAGGTTACTTGGAGTCACCTGGGATTGGGTGGTCAAAGAGTCACTACTGTGGCCACCAAAAATGGACATGTGTAGGGGTTTAAACACACAGAACAATAAGGGCAAGAGCAGGGCAGGGACAAACTCTCTGTCACTGTCTAAGTCAATATTCCTTCTCCAGCAGCCATCTCCTATGCAGAATACCCTGCCCTAACCTTTGGCTGTATTTCTGAAAACAGTTTAAATATAGCTCCTTGGTATTCCCGGAAGTGCTCTGACTCTCTCCAAGAGTTTAATATCATGATAAGGCCATGTACAGTTCACTAAGATCTTTAGTCACGTGTGAAATATGAGTGTGAACACAAAACATTGTTTCTAAATGAACAAAAGAGGATCATGGGATGTCAGGCATCCATTCTCTCTGGCAAAGGAAATTGTCCAAGTTCTCACAGCCACATATCTTAGTTAAAAGAGCCACCTTAGTGTTGGCAAGAGACTTGAACCTAGAGTGGCTCCCAGGAGCCCAAGGCGATGTCCCCAGTTAGTCCCTTGGGAAGCTGAGGATAGGGAACCTGAACTGACCCTATCCTATAGCATTACTGACGAATATCTTTCATATCACCATAGAACCTTCATCTGGTGATGGATGGAGATAGAGACAGAGACCCACACTGGAGCACTGGACTGAGCTCCCAAGGTCCCAATGAGAAGCAGATGGAGGGAGAACACGAGCAAGGATGTCAGGACCACGGGGGGTGCACCCACCCACTGAGACAGTGGGGCTGATCTATTGGGAGCTCACCAAAGCCAGCTGGACTGTGACTGAAACAGCATGGGATAAAACCGGACTCTCTGATCATGGCGAACAATGAGGACTGATGAGAAGCCAAGGTCAATGGCAAGGGGTTTTGATCCTACTTCATGTTCTGGCTTGGTGGGAGCCTAGCCAGTTTGGATGTTCACCTTCCTAGACATGGACGGAGGGGGGAGGACCTTGGACTTTCCACAGGGCAGGGAACCATGACTGCTCTTTGGATAGGAGAGGGAGGGGGAGAGGAGTGGGGGGAGGGGGAGAAGAGTGGGGGAGGGGGGGGAATGGGAGGCTGGGAGGAGGCGGAAACTTTTTTTTTCTTATTCTCAATAAAATAAAAAAAATGAAAAAAAAAGAAAAGAGTCAGCCTCAAGTGAGGCTAAGCCGGAATCTGGTTCTGTTATCAGCTGGCTGTTGGGCCTCAGGCAAGGCACACAATGGGAGAAACCTGGTGGATGGGGCAACTCGGCCATACTCTGACATTGGCTGCCACCTGGGTAGTGTTAACAATGAGGCATACGCTACACTATGGCCATACTATGACACTGGAGGCCACCTGGGTAGCCTTAGCACTGAGGCACACACTACTTTAAGATCACTTTAAGTCACGTTTTCATCTTCTTTTTTTCTAGAGCCAAGTCTCACTAAGTTATCTAGGCTAGTCTTGAACTCCTAGTCCTCCCAGCTCAGCTTCCCAAGTTGCTGGGATGATAAGAGTAGACCACCAGGCATAGCTCAATGGATATTCTTTTGAATAAATCATGAAGGCCATAAAAAAAAAACATAAAAAAGCAGTGAAATTTCAGAGTTGAGGAGATTAGTGAAATATAATAGCTAAGTGCAATTAAAACCAAAGTCAGAACCTAAGGTATGTAGTTATGCCAATATTGACTTCTTCAGTCTTAGTAACCATACCGTGAACATGTAAGGTTTTTTTTAGGAAAAGCTGGTGAAATTGTATATGAAACTATCTGTACCGTTCTTGTAATTTTGTCTGAAGTCTTAAAAATTACTTCAAAATTTAAAATAATATCCGACAACTGCAATACAAAAACAGTGGCGTATGATTCAGTGAAAACACAGTGACCTGGTGACAACAATCTGCCGAGTCTGAGTGGCATCAAGTCACTGGGAACACGAAAGGCTGCTCCTGTGCACTGCACAGCTACGCTCAGCCAAGGACAGGCCACAGGCAGTGGTGGCCTGAGAAGACAGTGTCTCCTTGCCATGAACTGGCCAGTTCCGTTCTGTGCAGTCTCAAGAAACTGTGTAGTCACATGTGATGGTCTTAGCGATGAAATTCTGGGGAAGGCGAAAGAATAGTAGTAGAGAGATGATAGGTGGCTTACGGGGGCACAGAAGTGGGAAAGGATTTGACTGCAAAACGACAGGAAGAAACTTTTAGAGTGGTTGAAAAGGCCCATACTGTCATTGCCCTAGCGGCAGCATGTGCGTGTGTGTGTGTGTGTGTGTGTGTGTGTGTGTGTGTGCTGTGTGTGTGCGTGTGTATGCGGGTGTGTGTGTTCATCTCAACTCACACCTTGCAGAGTTGGGAGATCTTTGTTGTTCCTTAATAAAGTTTACTTCATTTTTTTCATGTGTAACATATAAATATGCTTGTTCCCCAAAAGGAACAGTAGATGTCTAAATCACAAAACTAGTAAAACAATTACTTATAAAAGGTTACAAAAAAGCAAGAAGGGAAATAGCTGCTTTAAAATATAATTTGTCATATTTTCAAAAGAATTCTTAAAAATTAATTATGTGTATGGGGCAGAGTATGTGCGCATGTGAACACAGGTGCCTGTGGAGTCCGCAAGAGGGCATTGGATCCCTGGAAATGCTGGGAACTGAACTTGGGTCCTCTGAAGAACAGCAAATGCTCTTAACCACTGAGCCATCTCTCCAGCCCGTGTCATGTAGTTTTGACTTTGAGTTCATATAAATATTTAGATACTCAAGATCAAACCAAAAAGAAACCTTAAGTGTCCTCATATGGCTTAAGGTTTTGTGTAGAACTGAGACACCAGCGTGTTGCCTTGCCTATATCCCATTTCATTAAAACGAGCCCAGACTACGAACTTGACCGCACCAAGTTATTTTTCTTCAATAATGAAGCTTCCCAGCTATATTTACTTATGTTTGCTCCCACGTATCTGAAAGCTGCCATCTGTGGATAATAAGAACAAAGCTTTATCACAGATTGTTTTAATTTCCTGCCTGTTATCAGTAGCAAGAAGGTAACCCTGGAAACGGGGTCCACACCACTCTCCCTCCTACTGTCTGCTAGTCACAGCCACAAAGGAAGCCAGAGCAGTGTCCCGAAGTCAAGGTTTGTCCGCACCACCCCTGCACTTGTCAGCTTTAAACAATGAAGTAACACGGCCCAGCACCCATCCCTGCAGCTTTTAGCCTGCTAGGACCTGTCCTGGAAACACAGTGAGGCCGCAGGGTGAGGCTCTCTGCGCACCCTTTGAAGCGGGGGTTGTCAGACCCTTCCAGTGGTTGTGCTAAGACACAAATTGCTGGGTCCCATCCACACACAGTCCTCTGTAGGTCGGGGTGGGCTTGAGAATCTGATTTCGGAAAAGACCCCAGACCTGTGATTCAAGTCTGACCCATGTTCTGTGAACTCCTGTTCTGAAGTCTCATGGCTACAAGAACGCTCATCTCCTAGATGCCGCTGCTCAAACACGCACGTGCATATTTAGGACAAGCACAGGCTTTTTCCGCCAGGAAGAAAGGCAGAAGGGAAGGACTCTGAGCACCAGGACACTCCCACCAGTGGAGTCTGTTTTACTGTTTTCAGTGTTTTGGGCATGAGAAGGCATGCGAGGCCAGGCTGTAACACTTGATGCTTCTTCCAGCATTCGAACCTGCTGAAAGATGGCTTTGGTACCTTCAGTGTTCATCCATCCTAAGGAAAAAGATATAACAGGGTCTGCCTACAGTTTTAAGGAAAGATAAGGGGAGGAACAATGGTGCCCAAGGATTGAAAGGGGGCAACACATCCCAGGGCGTTAGAACTCTTTGCTCTTGCCCAGGATTAAATCCTTTAAGGTACCATCAAAGATAAGGCTATCGTGTTTGAGAGAAACAGACCCGCACCACAGATCCACCTCCCCTGTGTCACTAGCAGAGGAACTTCCAAGGCCCACAGCACTTGTGTCATTGGCTGCCTGACTCCACAGGGAGTGGGTTCCAGGCTGCCAGAGTAAACACTCCATCCTTGGCTTTGGCATTTCCACAGTGCCCTTGGGACACCATGCACCAAAACAAAGGTCAACATAAGACCCCTGCAGAGTTAGCTTGAGGGCTCTCTCACACCCCCCACTAACAATTCGGACATCCAAAAGCCTCTGCCCTCTGCCTTAGTGCACTCAGGCACTCTCTGGGATCAGGCACTCTCTGGGAGCTTGGAAATTACCAATTTCCACTGGTAATACACACATTTACATCTCTAGCCTAAAACTGTTTAGGGCTCTCCCTTTACTCTGTGCAAATGCAGGGTTGGTGAAGATATTCTCCCATTCAATAGGATGCCTTTTTGTCTTAATGGCAATGCCCTTTGCTTTACAGAAACTTCTCAGTTTCAGGAGGTCCCATTTATTCTCTGTTGCTCTTGTTGTCTGTGCTACTGGGGTTAAATGTAGGAAGTGGTCTCCTGTGCACATGTGTTGCAGTCTACTTCCCACTTTCTCTTCTATCAGTTTCAGTGTGGTCAGATTTATATTGAGGTCTTTAATCCATTTGGACTTGAGTTTTGTGCAAATTCTTTGTATCCTCATGTCAGAATCCATTCTAGATGCTTCTGCTGCATAATCAGAAGTGAGTGTCCTACAGCTAACTTCTTAGGTATATAGATTCTATAGACCAGAAATGAGACAGGTGTTTGCCACTGCTCCTCTTCCTTGGGGCTGGAGTCAACTATGGGCTTTGACTCGCGTGTCAAACACCAGCATGCGGTTCCTGCATGTGCTCAGGATGTTCCCAGAGAGCAGAAGCCCTGGGGTTGTTGGACTCTTTATATGACAACTCAAAGCCCCAAAGAGGCTCACGTTCTTAAGACACGTTCCAATTAGGCCAACCGCATGAGACAGGGGATATATTGAGCACCCAGTGCTTTTTGCAGTTTCTTAATTCTTCCAGGTCAGGTGAAGCAGTAGTACCACCATAGACAAAAGGAAAAGGAGAACAAGTCTATAGACATGACAGTAATCATACAGGTAAGGGGCGGGTTCACATGTAAGCTCTTATCTTCCTGTAGTCAATAAAATCAAACTTGCATTGCTTAATGGTGGGGACATGTTTTGGGGCTTTTTTTGGAAACAGAGTCTCAGGTACCCCAGGCCTCACCGCCCAAGTGGTGGGTTACAAAAATGTGCCAACTATGCCTGGTTATGATAGGGTTATGCTCTGAGAAATGAATCATTGAGCAGTTTGTTACTGTATGAATACCATGGAGCATGCTTACACAACCTACTATACACTTAGATAACATGATCTTGGTGGTGTGTATCTGTGTGCGTATGTCTACATATTTATAGATATATCCTGTTTTAAGGCCACGACAAACAAAACACAATATTAAAGCAAAAAGAAAATAATGCAATTGAGTGGAAGATGAACACAGGACAAAGAGGCTCTCCAGTGCACCAAGGCAGACTGTTCCACAGTTAAGTGTATTCAGTGAGTAGGTGCACATCCTGAAATAACGATTAAGAGTTTAACATAGTCAGGCAGTGGTGGCGCACGCCTTTAATCCCAGCATTTGGGGGGCAGAGGCAGGCAGATCTCAGTGAGTTCAAAGCCAGCCTGGTCTGCAGAGTGAGTTCCAGGACAGCTAGGGCTGTTATGCAGAGGAACCCTGTCTCAAAAAAAAAAAAAAAAAAACAAACAAACAAAATAAGGAGTTTAACATAACAATCACCTCCCGGGATCATGGTGGTTTATCGTTGTCCAGCATTGGTGTAATACACAGTTGTGTGGGCTATGATCCTAACCTACTGGCAACAGAGGAACTTGACACACATCAATAATGGGGTGTCCTGACCACCAGGGTTTTGCTCCATTACGATCTTACGGGGTCACAACAGCATACATGAGTGGTGCTAATGGAAGCCTGAGGAGGCCCAGAACTGCATATGCATCCTCTTCTTGAACTGCAGGCCCAAGTTTCCAGCGCTACACATGCTCTTGCCACAATGACTGCCAGTCACTTAGTCTTGGGTTTGAGCTGGCGCTGTCAGCGTCCTCACAACAGCTAGCTGGACACCAGGGGAAACCTCAGAGCTGGTGGTTGAGCCCCTTCCAGGCGTCCACCTGTCTCCCAGCATCCGATGCCTGAGTCTGGGCAGCCCCTCCCCCCACAGTCCCCTTCCATCACTTCCCACCTCGGCACCTCCCACAAAGGGCACCAGGAACCCTGTGGGGAAGCTGTCCCGGCTCCGGTTCCTGTAACACTGAGGAATTTCTATGAAAGCAAGAATTCTATAATTCAAATTACATTTCCTCTCTCATTATCAGTTCTGTCACTTGAAAGAGGGCTGCTGCCAGGCGTGGAGGTGCACACCCTTAGTCCCAGCACTCAGGAGGCAGAGACGAGTGGGGTCTCTGTGAGTTCAAGACCAGCCTGGTCTACACAATGAGACTTAGTCTCAAAAAAAAGAAGAAAGAAAGAAAGAAATGCCATGCTGAACTCTTCTATAATATATATGCAATTGAATTTAAAAAATGTTTGTATTTTACTGAAAATGCTTTTTCTCAGAGCATATAAAATATTTGGGTTTTTATATTTATTTTTGTGGGAGTTTATTGCTTTTAAGTAAAGTAATCTAGGTAATCTAGGAGTGGCACTCTTTGTCAGACCTGGCATTTATTTGGGATTTTTTTCTTTTCCTTTTTATTTTATATTTTGCAAAGTTTCCTAATATTTAAATTTTCATATTTAGCTATTTTTCTTTGGTGAAGCACAGCTTTCTATTCATGGTCCCTGATCAATTTTAAGAGCTGAACAGCGTGGCTTGGCTGACTGCTTCCTGGGCAATCTCTCCAGCTTGAAGGGTTTGCAGGATACCCGTCAGCCAGGGATTGGAGGGACTCTGGAGACTGGAGCGTGTAAAGTGGCTCTGAATCATCAACCTCCAGCAACACGCTAGTGACCTTACAAGCAGGAGCTGGGTGTGTGACATTAACTAGAGAAACAACTGTCCACCCAACTTTTGCTTTTGGTGGGGAACCAATGCCAACATGGAAGCGGTCCACGGTTCTTGGCCTTGTACCCATGTACAAGCAGGCTGTCGCACGGTGACTGAACATTAAGTCCACCGTGGAGCAGGGACTCCTGCAGCATATTTTCACTGGGCAACGGTGTGAACAGCAAGAACAGCTCCGGCAGCAGCTGCTGCAGGACCAGACCCACCGCCCATGTGTTGTGTTAGCTACATGTGTTGACATTGCTTGTACAACCTGTAAGGAGACTGGGCTCACGGTACTAAATGGTGACGTCAGAGCAGCTGGGTAAATCGCACTGGTGATGAATGGAACGGACAAACCCCGAGCAGTACAGGAGGACCTGGTCTTGAACGAACAACCTGGCTCGGCAGTTGTGGCCGAGTTCGGAGTCTATGGGACAGCCACTATGAGTGACATGAGGAGGTGCTGGCTGGCAGAGGTCGGTTACAGGGCGGGGCCATTTTCTACCTATACTGGGTAGTGGGGTGAGCATGGTGCTCTTAGATCACTGAAGCTACATACCGTGGCTGTCACAATATTTTTAGTTTATTTGAAAATCCGAACATGTACTTAGAAAATTAAATATACTAAATACAGTAGACCCATGAAGTTGACTGTGTTGATTTACTTACATATAGGTTGCTGAGGATATTTCTGACAGCTTGGTAGGGGGCGAGTATCAGAATCATGTAGCTTACCAACATTTATAAGATGAAGGCTTGTATAAAATAGACACCGTCAGCAGTCTGCTTTAATCATTTACTACTGTGGAAATACACACAAATCCATTTTTAAAGTAAATATTTGGGATGGGGAAATAGCTTAGTTGGAAAAGTGCTAGATGTACAAGCTTGAGGACCTGGGCTTAGGGCCCTCAGAACCAATACAAAAGTAATTAATTAATTAATAAAAGAAAATCTAGGCTTGGTAGCCATAACGGTGGCCACAATCTCAGCACTGGGAAGGCAGAGGCAGGAGGAGGATCCCCAGCGTCTTGCAGACCATCAGGCCAATCAGAGAGCTGCAAGTTCAGGGACCCACATTGTCCCAGAAATCAGTTAACCTTGGTGCCCCCCACACATGCGCATCCCTGCACAGAGTGAAACGCCTCCAGGTGTGTGCTAGTGTAACCCACACTGGCCCTTTGTAGTCAAACGCTAATAAACACCTCAGCATTAAATCATAACTGGAAAAGCATTAACCAGGCTGGTGGAACAACTCACCCTTGCCTAGGATGCTCAAGACCCCAGGTTCAACGCCTGACCCACAAAACTATTAACTGTTGAACCATTATGAGTTCATAGCTTCCCCCATTGTCATGAGTTTGTATTGACTTTCTCTGCCAATCTTGAGCAGTTCCTCTCTCTAGTAAGTTGTATATAACCCAGAAAAAATGATCTCTCATAGTTTGTAAATGTTTTTACTATGTATAGTACATATAACATATCACCTCTGTATTAGTCTGTCTGTTATTAGTAAGAGTTCCTGTCTTAGAAGACTTGGAAGTTCGACAAGAATGTAGAATTCTACAGGGGTTGGTTCCGGACAACTGTGGAGCGCCATGAGCATTTTTATCCTTGCCCATATCCCTGTCTCAAAAACAGCAACAAGAAGACCACAAGAAGAGTATCCCAGTATAATGTGGGGAATTTGTCTTAATCAAGATCAGTTTATGTAATGCCTGCACTACTACAGGACGGTTCGCTAGCCGGGAACTAGGCTGGAGACTTAAAAACATGCATACAGACCCTCTTAATGTGGCTGACAATTGAGGCAGACGGAGAAGCCAATGATAATGGCACTGGGATTTGTCTCTACTGCATGTACTGGCTTTTTGGGATCCTAGTCTATTTGGATGCACACCTTCCTAAGCCCAGATGGAGGGAGGAGGGCCTTGGACTCCCCACAGGGCAGGGAACCCTGCCCTCTTTTAGGACTGGAGGGGGAGTGGGAAGGGTTGAGTGGGGGAGTGGAAGAGAAGTGGGAGGAGGGGAGGAAGTGGAAATTTTGAATGGTATTATTTATAAAGTAATGAAAAAATTATTAGAAAAAAACAAAAAACAATAAATTAATTAATTAATTAAAAAAATGACTGGGTTTGAAAAAATGCATACAGACAGAGACACCTGGACACTGGTCATCCTTGATACAAGAATGCCAACTTTATTGTGCTCCAGGGAAACTTATATAAGGACCCTTAACTGATAGCCACGCCCTAACTCGTAGGATTTCCAGCTGCAAAA
This sequence comes from Alexandromys fortis, assembly GCF_014885135.2. NCBI lineage: Eukaryota > Metazoa > Chordata > Mammalia > Rodentia > Cricetidae > Alexandromys > Alexandromys fortis. The sequence goes on from NW_026068016.1 coordinate 2,315,078, forward strand.
CCCACCCGAATTCACTCCCCTGACATCAGGAACTCGTGAGGGTCTCGTGCTCAGAGCAGCTGCAGGCACAGGAAAACAAGTTGTTTCACTCCAGCAGGCAAAGGGTCTGAGGCAAATGATAATGACAAAGCCAAGGGGCCAGGTTATACAAAGAAACCTGTGAGAATCACAACCGCAAACATTTGCTAAGACACTTGGCATTAAGGGGCCATGGTCAACTGGACGTGGGCACATATGTTATTGTGTTTCAAAGCCTATTATTTTAGAGATCAGCAGAGTGCTTACCAACGAGACCGTCACGTCAGGGACTTGCTTTAAGATGATTCAGTGAAAGATTATGAGGCAGGGAGGGACAAAGCAAGATAGACCTGTATTTATGTCAACAGTCACAGAGGCCGCATTGTGGGGCGCAGCCTCTTCTTCATGCACACCGAAACCCTTCCACAAGAAAGGATTTAAAATTTCTAATTCTTGGCAGGAGAGATGGCTCAGCAGAGGACCAGGGTTAGGTTCCCAGCACCCATATGGCAGCCATCTGTAACACCAGTTCCAGAGGATCCACTGCCCTCTTCTGACCTCCATGAGCACTACACATAAACAGTGCACAGACAAACCAGCAGACAAAACCCCCACACAAAATAAAAATAAGAGTCTTTTACAAATAATTTTTAAATCCATAGTCCTAACAAAGCACCGAATGATCTCTCTCCTTCAAAAACAAATCCAAATATCCATTAAGTCCATCACTGTGTATGGCAAGCTGCTGAGAATTCACAGAGGAGCGCCTACAGTCCCTTCTTTTCTGAAGATGTAAAAACAAAATTCTAGTAAATCAGTATCTTCAGCCTTGAGCATAATAGATTTCCCAGATAGTTCAGAAAATCTCAACTAACTCACTCGAGTTTGTCCCCAAGTATAAATGCCACAGACTCAACAGAGAATCTATAGCTGTCAGAAACATCTCCCCTCACGCAGGCTGGAATTAGGATCCCTGCAATCCAAGACTCCCTAATCTAGAAACCAGTAATCAGGCATCAGCCCTCTCCTGGTCAGTTTTGGTACTGCAGTCTCATTCACCCAAACCCTGAACTCAAATAGGATGCTGCAAATGCAAACCTGGGAGATTCTAGGATGTGGAGGAGTTTCTAGAGCCAGACAAATCAACGGCAGGAAAAATGCAAAGAAGGAAAGAGCCAAGTAAACTAGTAAAATATTGTCACTGCCTGGAAGTCACACGATGCCCATGACCCTCTCAGCTCAGCATCCCTCCATCCACTACCTGGAGGCTGTGCTCCCTGGGCGTGCCTCGGTGTTCTCTGCACGGCACAGGAATACGGCATGTTCTACAGGGCAATTGTGGGGACAGAGCGAGGTGACACCTGTCAGGCGCTCAGGGCAGGCAGCTAGCAGTCCCGGCACCACTGTACCCTCCACGCTGCCATCTCCCCGCGCTAGTCAAGGGCCTTTGCTAAACGCTCACGGAGCCATGTGGTTATTGTCAATGTTTCTCCTTCCTGTGACTGCTTAATGTTTCTCTCCTTTGGCGGCTGTGAGCTCCTGTGAGGGTAAGAAGCAGATTCAGCTTCACTCGTTCTGTGCCCAGGCACAATTCCCAGAACACTGCAGAGAAATTAAACGACTCTAGGCCTGGTGGTACACATCCTTAGTCTCAGCATATGAGGGGCAGAGGCCGGTGGGTTTCTGTGAGTTCCAGGAGAACCAGGGCTACCTAGAGGGATCCTGTCTCTAAATAAATAAATAAAAATTCCCAGGGAATATTATGAATAAATATATTCAGTACTGTTTTGGATTGAACCCTCCCAAGAAAATCATGCTGAAGCCCTGGGTGCATGTGACTCTGTTGGCTACAGTGTTGCTGCAGGTGTAACTCAGAGGAGATACACTAGAACATGTGTCTACAATCACCAATGTCCTCAAAAGACAAAAATGTGGGCATTGACAGAGACAGAGATGGGAATGTGGGCTGCAAACCAAGGATCAGGGATTGGATTTCACAACCAGAAACGAGGATAAAGCATGGGAGGTCTCCAGTACAGTTGCAAAGGGTTTGCTGGTTCCGCATTCTCAAACTTAGCCTCCAGGACTGTAAAATCACTGATGTGAGCTGCTTAAGCCCCCAGTGGTATTTCCGCATGGCAGCCCTAAGACACTAAGGCCAGTACCAATGCTGTGGTGGTGGCAGGGAGAATGGCCCCCAGAGGCTCATGTTTAAACACCTGCTCCCCAGTTGGTAGAACCATTTGGGAAGGATTAGGAGGTGTGGCCTTGGTGGAGGTGTGATACTGAGGATAAACTTTGAGGTTTCAGGAGCCCATGCCAAGCCCAGACCCCACCACCCCGCCTCCAACCTGCAGATAAGATGTAAGCTTCCAGCTACCGCCCCAGCACCTTGCCAGCCAGCCTACCGGCTGCTGCTACACTTGCCGACACGATGGTCATGGGCTCGCCCTCTGAAACTACAAGAAAGCCCCCACTTAAATGACTTCTTTTATAAATTGCTTTGTTCACGCTGTCTCTTACAGCAATAGAAAATTAAGGCACGTGTCATGCTTGTCTGTCATTTTAGAACTATGCATGGTGCCTCTACCCACCTACTCAAGCTTTTCTCCTGGTTCTCAGAGCTCTGATCCACATAAACTGTGTGTCAACAGCTTCCTGATTTCCCCTTTACTCATGGTTCTCTTTCTGTCAACAAATATGCTCTATTTAACAATCCACTAACAAAATTAACAACCGGAAGTATTAGTGAGTCAAGATTTAAATGAGCCACATGTCATATCTGTCCATTGTGACAGTTCCTCTCCTAAGATGAACTGTTCTGTATGCACATGTGCACACGGCCAGAGATCGATGTCAGTTGTCTTCCTCAACTTCCCCATGAACTTGCCAGTTTGTCTAGACTGGTTAGCCAGCAAGTCCCGGGGATCCTCTTGCCTCCTCCTCCTCAATGCTAAGGTAATACAAGTGTGCCACCATGCGTTGCTGTCTCATATGGGTGCTGGGAACCAGAGGTAGGTTTTAATGATTATTCAGTAAGCATTATATCAACTGAGTCATTGCCCAAGCTCATAGAACATGTATTTTAAAACAGAGGGCATGAATTTGTCTTTCATCTGTGATATAGGAGGGAATAGGAAAGAATTTTATTTTGAGACTAGATGGATGGCTCAGAGGTTAAGAATATGTACTGTTCTGCTCGAGGACCCAGGTTCAATTCCCAGCACCCATAGCTCACAACTGCCTGTAACTACAGCTTTGGGAATGTGATGTCCTCATGTGGGCATTCTCTCTCTCTCTCTCTCTCTCTCTCTCTCTCTCTCTCTCTCTCTCCCTCCCTCCCTCCCTCTCTCTCTCTCTCTCTCTCTGTAACCCACATATATAATTAAAAAGTAAAATAAATCTCAAGAATTGTATTTTTGTCTCTCTTGATGCTTCAGAGCTATCACTTTTTAGTTCACTGATGCAACCTGATCTAATAAATCAGACACATTTGTGATTTCCCAAGGAAAACCTTCCATAATTACTGACTTTTCTCATGAAGTAGTGAAGACTCTGTCTTTATAAAAACAAACTGTCCCATTGTCAGGATAAACTCTTCAGGAAGCAGGGACTATCTGCAACACAAACGGCTGAGGGGGCCGTGGCTTACTGTCCTTGCCAGTGCCATGGCCTCATGCTGGATTTTACATATGCTTCCTGAAATCCGGGACACTGTCGCCATGGTCATGAGGACTCTTGGCAGTCCAGGAGAGACAAGCAAAAACACAGCCGTGAAGAAACGCAACAGAAGGGTGAAGTCTTGTGCATTTCCACAAACTCAGAAGAGGAACAACTGAGGATGGGGCCGGGTAGAGCATTTAACCTTCGGTGGCTAACGCTGCCGGCAAGAGGGCTGTCACGATTCATACCTGGAGAAGACAGCGGAGAGCAAGGGCCACTCCAAAGGGCCTCGGGGAGTGGAGTAGTGGAGCTGCCAACTCAATTAGTGAAAGTTCTGAATGAAAGCAACGTAGACAATGTCTTTGTGCTGTATACCTGTAACCCCAGCACTCAGGAGGAGGCGGGAGAAAGGTGCCCTGCACGGAGCAACCCTGCAAGGTTAAAACCTCACCTCTGAAAGAGACGAGGGTTTGGTTAAACTGAAAGGAGACAGAAATGGAGAAAGGACTTGGTCTGAGTTAGACCAGGGATCAGCCTGTGATGCTAGGTTCAAAGGGAAGTCAGCCCTGGCAGGGGTGCTGGCTTCTCCTCCACCCCACCTCCTGGCCCACAAGCTGTATCCCAGGGGAGACAGCCACAGGGAGACTTGGGAACCCTGACACATGCAGTCCTGTCATGGATGACCACAGTCTCTCCCATGGAAAGGCAGTACTGGAAAGAGGAGAAAGGCCTGACAGGGAAGGGTGATGGGAAAATGACCAACTCCCCAGAGCCAAGAAACAAACAGAAAAGAACCTGTAAGGAATGGATAAAGGGGTAATGTGAAATGCCACACGGTTTCTGACAAGAAATTAATAGATAGGGCACCAAACACACAAAAGATCTAAATCCCTCCAGGCTGTAGACAGGAGCAGGCAGATCCCTGTGAGGTCTAGATCAGCCTGGCCTACACATCCAGCACCAGGTCAGCCAAGGCTACATAATAATTTTTACAAATTCAGTTGGTAGCTATCAATAATCTTCAACAGCCCGTGTTTGTATTATCTATAAAATTCTTAATTTTCACCATCTATGGTGTGCTGTTTGGAAGTACCCACAATGGGTGCAGCCACCACATCTGTGTAGTTCCAGAACATTCTATCACTGGAAAAGGAAACTATACACATTAAGCTGTCACACTCCTGCCCTCCATCTTCCTCGGCTGACAGAGGCCAATCTTCTGTCTCCATGTCAAAGGAGTTCCTACTGAGAAATTGGAACGCAGGGTGCTTACACTTCTGTAGCTGAAGCTCAGCTTATGAGGCAAGCCTGGGGCAATAGTTCTCAAATAACAGGCAAGTCTCTCTAGAGAACTCTCCTTTGGAGTGATGAGCCCCACAGAAGGGAGAGACTCCGCTGTCTGATGGGACACCATCTTTGTATACCTACTAGAGGCAGAATGAACAAGGCTCCATCGGGATGCTCCTCGTTACATCCTGGACTACCAAGCACACCGACACTCCCAGATACTGAACTCACAGGAAATCCTTCAGTCTTTGCCATTTTTCAAGCTCTGCTTTTGAGACCCAAACTTCCACCATCAAAAGAGTGAAGCCCAGACTCAGATCTAGGTCTAGGCCAGCTTCCTAGCACTAGGAAGTGGTTTGCTTCCTTTGGGGCCCCACCCTTCTCAGGCTCTCATTTCCCACCCCTTCCTTTGAGGTGGGGAAGGTTTGGTAGAAATAATTGTTCTTTCTGGGGCGGGTTCTCAGTCTCCCAACATCTTCGGGGAAATGGCAGGGACTGACAGGGGACAGGGTGGACTACCTTTCAAAGCAGTGCCGTTTTTGTTGTTGTTGTTATTTTCTTTTTTTTTTTTCAGGAGAAATTGGTGTACGGAAAAAAAAAAAAAAAACCAACCATGTCAGAGGTGCACAGATGTGAACTGAACATGAGGCCTTTGAGCTCAGCCAAAAGAATCAGGTTTTTGTTTTAAAATGGAGACCAACACTGCTCACAATCAGGCAGCGAGGTCCTAGTCATCCTCCACTTCCCCTTCACCTGCCTTGGCATCCTACCTCACCAACTGCTTCCCCATCACTGGGTGGAAAGGGTTTGCCGCCTGAACGCTTAGCCTGCTGATTTTAGTCTGGGGCGCCCACAAGCACGGAGCCCCAGGCCCACTGAACCTCCCCACGAGTTCTCAGCAGTAGCGGGGGGCAGGGGTTACTTTATTTCTTTTGATGGAGCGAGTGTGAAAGGCCCCCAACAACAATACTAGCTCAAGAAAAACCCGCACCTCAAACTGCAGAAGCCTGAACCCAGAACTGTGCCAGGTTTTGGCAAAGTCCAAACCTGGAGTAAACCTGAGGAGGTAGGATGCAAATTACAACTCCGTGAAGAAGCGCCTCCCCCCCCCCCCCCCCCCCACACACACAAGTACCTAACTTTGCTCACTGACATACAAGAAGCCTGGCTTTACCCCCAACGCTCTGCACTGCGTCCCTTCCACAGGTGTCCTGGAGATCCTTAAGTCCAGGGGAAGGCGGTGCTGCCTGTGCCTCATCATGCTCTGGGTGCTCGTGTGAGAAGGTCCCACATTTTCTCCCGCCCCGGAGCTCAGTGTCCGTGGCCGTGTCCTCGAGAGCTCCCACTCCCCAAGGCCCCCGGGCGCCAGCCACACGACCCAGGAGGAGAATCCGCCTCAGAAAGGCGGAGGCTCCTGGGCTGCGGCTGGGAGGTGACAGTTTAGCTCGCTGCGCCAAAAGTAAGGCAACTCGGGAAAGTTCCCGGAGCTTGCCCCACTTCCTGAAGCCGCCTCCCCACGCCCCACACTCCCCGGCGGCCGCACGGACCTGAGATGGTCTCCTGGTATCCCTTGGTGAAGAACTGCATGGCGGTGGCCGCCCTCCAGGGCGTCTTGAGCAGCCCCTGCCGCTGGGGGTCCTCGCCCAGAGAGCGCAGGATGGACGAGTAGGCGGCCGCCAGATTGGGGAGGTTCAGTTCGTTATCCTCCTCGCTGCGGGGCCGCCCTGCCTTCCAGGCGTCGGCGGGCTGTGCGCCCTTGGCCTCGGGCAGCTGGGACTTCTCGGCAGGCCGGCTGGCCCCGGGCCGCGACAGCTCCCGCTCGGGGAACCCATTGGTGCACCTGGGTCCCCTCGGCTTCTCCGCCGGCAGCGGGCCCGTCTCCATGGACCCGGCGCGACTGCTCCCGAGACACCCAGGGGTGCTGCAAGCGCTGCGGCTCAGCTTCGCCGGCGGCCGTGACCTGTGGCCGTCACCGGCACAGGGTGTCAGCCTGGAGAGAAACACTTGGAACGAAGGGCAGCGGCCAGCTGGGGAGCTCCGCCGCGCCTCTCTTTTATGGCGGGGCGACTCTGCCGGCGCCGCGAGGTGCCCTCATTGGCCCGAGCCTCTTGCGTCACGGCGCTCACCCCGCCCCTTAGCCCCGCCCTCCTGATTGCCCCCTAAACCCCGCGATTGCACAAGATTGGCTTCAGGTTAGACCCCCTTGGTTTAGGAAGGGAAGATCTGAGTCAGCAAAGCGACAGGAGTCAAGGGAGCTGGAACCTCGGGGAATAGGGACATCTGGTCCACCTCATTTTCGAAGTGCAAAGGGGGCGTGGTCGCAAAAATGTGGTCTGGTTGCCCTGTGGAAGATGAACTAGCAGGTGACCTTGCTGGGGCAGGAAGGGTGGAGCAAATTAGCTGGAGATAAGTAACTCCAGGGCTCTTTAAAAAACATCTTTTTTTTTTATTTACTTTTTAGTTTTGTTTTATTTTGTTTTGTTTGAGATTACAATTAAGTTCATTTCTGCTTTCCCTGTCCTCCCTCCAAACCTTCCCATACACCTTCCCCCCACCTTGCTCTTTCAAATTCACAACCTCTTTTTCTTTAACAGTTGTTACATCTGAGTGTGTTTCTAAATAAATAAGTACAGCCTGCTCAGTCTGTATAATGTCACATGTTTTTATGTTTTCAGGGCCAGCCATTTGGTACTATTGTGCTCTTCCCTGGGGAAGTCTCTTCCAGTCTCAGCGGATCTTGGTTATCTGGCGTTCTTTGTGATGAAGACATCCCATTCATTCACCACCATCACCCGGTCCATGCTCACGAAATGCCTGTTGTGGTGTCATTCTTTTGTTTTGCTTTTTGAAACAGTCTCACTACATAGATCTGTCTGGCCTGGAATTCACAGTGTAGACCACCAGGGAGGCCTTTAATTCACAGGACCTGCCTGACTTTCAAGTGACGGCATTAAAGACACGTGCCCAACCTCTCGGGCTTGCTTTGAAGGCTAGAGAAGTTGCCATTAAAAACTTGTGCAAGGGTTAACATGTATGTCACACAGCTGCCACTCTAGAGACCCTCTGCCCACTGTCAAGGCATGAGTTTCAGAGAGAGTCCCTCTGCCTAGGAAGATAGAGTACTTGTAAGCGGCCAGATCCCTACACCACTGTTTTAACCTCCCCTGACCCTGTCTCTCACAACGATTAGAGAAGCTTGTTTTCCTCCATTACCCTGAGTCTGGTGGTCAGCAAGAGGACGGGACGGCCAGCTACATCCTCTAGCCTGACACGGTGAGAAATGGCAGGAACTGCTCCTTGGCAAACCAAACAGTGACATGAGCAGACAAGAGGGGTGATGGCTCAGCAGCTAAGAACACTTGCTGCTCTTCCAGAAGACTTGAATTCGGTTCCCACCACATCATCAGGCAGCTCACAACCATCTATAACTCCAGCTCCATGATATCCAAATCCCTTTGCCCTCCATGGGCACTAGCAATCACATGCACAGACCCCCACACAGACACATACACATACACATAATTAAAAATAATTTAAAAAATCTCTTAAAGAAGAGTAGATGATGAACTAGGCACCTATGTTCTTCTTGAGATTCGCATGATTGAAAACCACCTTCCAACCAGCAATTAGGATGAGTTTAGTTGTGAGTCATTTGGCCACAAACCTCCAGACATGAGAAGACAACAGTCCTCAATAACCCATCTCCTGCATAAAATGTCTCCCTAACAGCTTTCCCAAGGATGTTTCTGTAGACCAGGCTGGCCTTGAACTCATAGATCCACCTGCCTCTGCACCCCAAGTGCTGGGATTAAAGGTGTACACCACCACTGCCCGGCCTAAGGCTTCTCCTTAGAGCAAGAATCCGTTCCTCTGGTCAGCAGCTGAGTTTACCACTGCCTCGCTTGCTTCCCTGCTGACGAGCTTCCTGCCTGTGGTAAGCCTCCTGCTGGCTAACATTTGAGGTGGCCAGGACTTTGACCCTGGAAATATTGATTTGCAAGTGAAAAGGTGAGTGTTTTCATTGACAACACATGTGTGTCTTGTGGAGAAATAGGAGGCTGACAAATTTCAAGTACAAAGATCCATTCCCCAGATGTTGGTACAAACTAAAATGTTATTGACCAACTGGACTTTTTTCTCCTTCTTCTTCTGGTTTCTCTGTGTAACCCTGGCTGTCCTGGAACTCACCCTATAGACCAGGCTGGCCTTGAACTCAGAGATCTGCCTGACTCTGCCTCCCAAGAACTAGGACTAAAGTCTTATGCCACCACCACCCAGCTCGACTGGACTCTTAACCAGTAACATATGCTTTGATTTGATTGTTTTCTTTGAGATTGAGGGAAAAAATATGTAAGATAGCTTTGCTCATTGGAAGGATTATGTCATAATTCCAAAGGTGAATTTTATCAGGCAATCAAATTGGTTTTTTTTTTTTTTTTTTTTTTTTTTTTTTTTTTTTTTTTTTTTTTTTTTTTTTTTTTTTTTTTTTTTTTGGTTTTTTCGAGACAGGGTTTCTCTGTGGCTTTGGAGCCTGTCCTGGAACTAGCTCTGTAGACCAGGCTGGTCTCGAACTCACAGAGATCCACCTGCTTCTGCCTCCAGAGTGCTGGGATTAAAGGCGTGTGCCACCACCATCCGGCTTAAATTGGTATCTTATGTGTTTAAGAGTGTCTTATGATGATTTTCCAACTTATAAACAGGTATTAGTAAGCCTAAGACTGGACCAAGCAGAAGATAAGCCCCCGGAATTGTCCTATGCTAATAAAGCTATTACTGTAGCTTGTAACTCATATTTATCGGGCATCTATTCCAAATAAACATTCAGGAAAGAAGCATGAACATGCTTTAATCTCAGAGTCACCTAAGACTAAAACAGGAGAAACGAGGCACATAAAGACCTGACACATAGAAAGCCCAGGTTCCTACCCCCAGCGCTGTATAAATCAGACATGTTGGAAAAAGGCAAGTGGAGGTGGTAGGATCGGGAGTTCCAGATCATCTTCAGCTACCCGGAGATTTTGAGAGTAGCCTTGGCTAAATGAGGCCCTGTCTAAATAAATAAACAAAACAGAAGAAACGGTGAGCATTGGCCTAGCATGCTTGGGCCTAGGCTCCATCCTGAACACTGCCAAAAAATGTGTGTGTGTGTGTGTGTGTGTGTGTGTGTGTGAATATAAGAAACATGCATGTCAGCAAAACTTTTAAAAGCTAATTATTACATTCCCATATATATCAGATATCAAATATAAATCAAGAAATGACCATCAAACTGTTACAGGCATAGCTAGAGGCCACATTTAAAAAATAACTCACATGTTTAACAAGTAAAAACAAAGATACCATGGGAAATGTGTGTGTGTGTGTGTGTGTGTGTGTGTTTTTGCACATAAAGGTGAGCAAGTACATGCATTCATGGGGAACAGATCAACATCAGGAAGCTTCCTCTGTTTTTCTTCATCCTGTGTTTTAAAATCTCACTGAGCCTAGAACTCACCAACTGGACTGGTCTCGCTGGCCAGTGGATTCCAGAGTCCTCCTGTCTTCATTCTTTTTATTCTGGGATTACAGGTACGCACTGCCACACTCAACCTTTTATATGAGTACTGGGGATCTGAACTCCGGTCCTCACGCTTGCACAGCAAACATTACCAAGAACTGAGGCTTCGCCTCAACCCTGGGGAGATAATGAAAGACTTTGAGACACCTTAGCACTACTGCACCCCCCATCCTGGGAACCAGGCCTCTAGCATTAGGAGGCACCTTAGCACTACTGCACCCTCCCTTCCTGGGAACCAGGTCCCTAGTAACCAGCCACGCATGCACAGGAGCTTTGAGTACTTTCCATCCCCATTGTAGTCTTTCTCCAATAGACCCGGACCCTGGAACTGGGATGAGACGACCTGCAGGTGTTCCTCCTTGTAACCGCCATAACATTGATCAAGTAGAGTTAGCTGACCATTGTATGAACTAGTCAAAACAGTTGACAAATGATTTCTGGACTTTCCCTTTGATTCTGTACTACCCCCTCCCTGATTTTGTAAAATTTTTTTCCTTTAAAAGAACATGTAAAGGACAAAGCAGGAGTCCTTCTCCTCTCAAGGCTGAGGGACCTCTGTCGTGGCAGAATAAAAAGTCCTCTTGCTATTGCATCAACCGTGCTGTGACCTCCTCCTTGGTGGGGCCTTAGGGACCAACAATACTTTTTAAGTAGAGGAAATCAATAGAGATGCTTGCAATTAAAAAAAATGTTTAGGGGCAGTAATCTTTTTTTTTTTTTTTTGGATTTTTTGAGACAGGGTTTCTCCGTAGCTTTTGGTTCCTGTCCTGGAACTAGCTCTTGTAGACCAGGCTGGCCTCGAACTCCCAGAGATCCGCCTGCCTCTGCCTCCCAAGTGCTGGGATTAAAGGCGTGCACCACCACAGCCTGGCCTGGGGGCAGTAATCTTGTGTCTTCCTGAAAAGAAAAAAAAATCACATTTGTAAACATTAACTAATAGATTATTCCTAAAAGAGAGTTCCTAATGAAAGTTTTATACTAAAAATTAACTTTTCTTTTTTGATGCATCATCAGCTTTTTTTTTCCAAGACAGGGTTTCTCTGTGTAACAGTCCTGGCTGGCCTGGAACTCACCAAGACCCTCCTGCCTTTGCCTCCTGAGGGCTAGGATTAAAGGTGTGCGCCACCACTGCCCAGCAAGTTCAACACTTTTGTCACTAATTCCCAGCACAGAGTCTTGAGATTTGTGCTCTATACTGTAAAATAAAGGCAGGAAGCCAGGGGGAGCCTGAGTGAACTTTTGGTTTCTCTTGCTTTCAGAGGCTAGTTAAGCCCTACAGGGCCACTAGTCTCCCTGTGGAAAGGGCCTCTGCTATGGTTTGAAGGTAAACTATCCCCCACCGGTGATGTGCTGAGTGCTCAGCCCCCAGCTGGTGGCGCTGTGTAGCGGGGGCACAGGGAATGTTAGGACCAGAGGCCTCGCTGGAGGAAGAGATCACTGGGATTCTTTGGTCCCACTGTATCTTGTACCAGGAGTTTCCGCATCTTTCTCTTCCTCTACTTCCTGTCATCCGTAAAGTGAAGAATGCCGCGTGCCACACACTCCTGGATGTCCTACCCAAGTGCTTGGAGCAATAACGGAGAAGAGAAACTGCTCATGCCTCCAAGGAACACAAGAGATCATTTATTCTGGGGCAAATATGAATAGCCATAGCCTAGGAACACGGATTTAGATAAGCCCCAAATATGCTTTAGTGAAGTAGCAATACCATCAAGTTTTTATAGAAACTGAGGGAAGGTCATAAATTAACCCATTTTTAAAATGCTTTGATGGGTGTGCTGGACAGGCAGGTTTTAGTAAAGTGGGGAAAACTTACCTGTACCCCTCAAATACCATCTGACTGCATTCTTATTCCTTTAGTTGGTTTAGTGATGTCCGTAAACCTTCCAAAGGATGTACCTATATAGCTAGGGTTTCTATTGCTGTGAAGAGACACCATGACCACAGCAACTTTTATAAATGAGAACATTTAGCTGGATGGCTTACTACATTTCTGGATGTTTAGTCCGTTGTCATCATGGCGCACATGGCAGTACGCAGGCAGACGTGGTGCTGGAGAAGGAGCTATGAGACCTGCATCTTGACTTGCAGACAACGGAAGTGGTTTGTCTCACTGGGAGTAGTTAGGGCATAGGAGACCTCAAAGCCCACCCCACACAGTGACACACTTCTTCCAACAAGGCCACACCTACTCCAGCAAAGCCACACCTCCTAATCGTGCCATTCCCTTTGGGAGCCATTTTCTTGCAAACCACGGCAGTACCGGATAGTCATAAAGACGTGAAGGCACTCCCAGAGCAGGGAAATAAATGCGTATTAAAGATGGCCTGAAATAATTTGGCTCTGGACTTGGAACACCCCAGACATCCCAGTCTTGCAGTTCTGCTGAATCAGCCTTATAAAAGGCTCAGCACAAGGGGCAGCTCTTTGCAGGAACTTTCACTCACAGACTGGAGCTCAAAAAACACGAACAAAATCAATCTTTTCCCCATCACCTTCTCTCAGGTATTTTCCTCGGAGCAGTGCAAAGTGTGATTCATAAAACTTGTGGCTTGCGCTATCAACACACAGCTGATTTTTCAGAAACTCAGAGGAAGTTTTTTACTTTAGGCGAAACTCACCAACACGGCACTGCCAATGGCTAGCGGGAGGCCGTAACTGTGTGCCCGCGGAGCGCACTATGCCACTATTCTGAGTATGCAGCCTATGAAGAACTATGCAGCTTGATTCTGTATATAGAGCATCAACCATTCAGCTTCCTTACCTGATACCCTCCCCCACAAATCAGTCTCATAGACACTCCAATCCTCAGGGAGGTGGATTTGAGACTTGAGGCTTCCTTACCTGATACCCTTCCCCCACAAATCAGTCTCATAGACACTCCAGTCCTCAGGGAGGTGGATTTGAGACTTGAGGCTTCCTTACCTGATACCCTTCCCCCACAAATCAGTCTCATAGACACTCCAGTCCTTAGGGAGGTGGATTTGAGACTTGAGGCTCCCACCCCTTCACATTTGGCACCCCATGTATAACTCTCCTTTGCAAAACCAGTCATTTCAGTGATTGGTACACTGTTAGGTTTCTGAAGCAGCTTAAAGAGACAGGAGGCAGAAAAGAGACTAGAGACCAACCTCAACAGACTTGACTGTATTTCAAACAGCGAAGGGTAGACTCTCTCCCACAAGAAAGGGACGTCTGTGAAAGAGATAGGAGAGACTTGGAGTTTCTCTAGGAGGTTTGGGATACAACTGCTGGGGCTACGTCCAGGCTTGCTTTTCTCCCTCCTTGTATTGTCTGATCCATCGAGACTGGCTACCTTGGGAGACAGGCTGACCCACTGACTGCTGTTTGAGCAGGGCCAGCCAGCCTTGCCAGAATTCTGCTTTTACAACCGAGGCATCCTATCAAATACAACGAAGCAGGCAAAGCACCATTTGGTAACAGCAGTGCCTTTCTGACAGTGCCCAAAGACAATACGGGGAAGGAAGCTTTGACATCAGCAATATTATGTAACAGTTTTGTAGCAACATGTAAACCATGGACAGGGTTGGTTTTAAGTGGTAATGGGAGAAAATGGAGGCATAGACTAACTGAAGGTGTGTCCCACAGACTTCATTAGCACAAGGTAGTTCAGTACCAAGCTGTAAGCATTTATGTACAGGAATTGTAATGACAACAGTATTTCTAGCCCAGAAAGAGACCCAGCAACAGGTTCTACCCAGTCTAGTAATTTCTTTCTTCTAAAAGGCCAGGAACTTATTTCTTCCTATCATTTCTAGGGCACAGGGCAGAAGGAGGTAGATAAGAGAGAGACACGGTGTCAAAGGCTGATTGCGGCCAGACTCGGTAGACAACACAGTCAGCTGCCAAGCCAACAGACGAAGCGGCATTAGATACTGATGGTTAGAAACATGCAAATGTCTTCAGGTAAACTTGCTGAAGGAGCTATATTTGAAAGTCAAGCTTTGGGGGAGACTGCGGGTCACATTGGCAAGGTCCTGTGCTGGCTAGTTTTATGTCAATTTAACCCAAACTAGAGTCATTGGGGGAGAGGAAGCTCGAGTGAGAAAATGCCCCCATCAGATTGGCTGTTCTGCTTTTTCATGATTAAAATTGATGCATGAGGACCTATGAGGGCAGTGGCCCCTAGCAGCTGGTCTGGTATTCTAGAAGACAGCAGGTTAAACAAGTCACGAGGAACAAGCCAATTAGCAGCTCCTGTCCATGGTCTCTGCTTCAGTTCCTGCCTCCACATTCCTGCCTTGACTGCGCTGGATAATGGACTGCAGGCTGTCACATGAAAGAATGCTTTTTCTCCCGAAGTTTCTGTTAATATGGTGCCTTATCACAGCAGGAGAAATCCTAAGGTGTGTACAGGAGAAAGCCGGCCTTATTTCACCCTGACACCAGAAGCAGGACTGTGGAGTCAACAGGTCCTAAAATGCTAACCCATCATATGCAGGATTCAACTGAGGCCATATTCTCTTCCGAAGGAGAATGGAGCAACTTTGGGGGAGAATAGGAGAAAATAAAAGCTCTGAGTTAATGAAAGAGAAGACACATGGGCTCCATACTGAGTCAGGAGCCCATCAGAAGACTAACGATCCCTTCACAAGGGAAGAATAGACAAAATTCAAACATTGCCTATTCCAGGAGAAACACTTCTCGGAAGACATCTCGGAAGGATGATTAGCAACAAGGTTGCTATCTTTGGACTCCACCATAGCTAAACTCTGTCCTGACCTTCACAATCCCTCCTGGAAGAAAGGCTCAAGTGCTAATCTCTACCAGAGCCAGGAGGTAGGGATGGAAAATGTGAGCATGTCACTTTCAATAACATCAAAGCAATCAGGGGTTTATAAGTCGTTACCCAAACACGGACATAAGACAGGAAAATAGCAAGACAGCAGGATCAACATCCCGTTGTTGTTTATTTGCTGCTGCCTTTTAAGCTACAGTTATTCTAGTCAGCAACTGCGGCTCCGCCTCTGCCAGCAGCAGGTAGGCCACAAGAGCCGCAGCCAGAGAAAAGTCTGTTCCCTCAGGCACCAACTCTTTCAAAGCTACAACAGGAACATATCTACATCGCTATCCCTCTAAAGAACTCAAGATTCAAAGGTTGAGGTAGACTGCTGCTCCCCAGAGAGGCTGAAGAGCAAGCAGCTCACCTCTTCTAGTCCCCCAGGAAATTCTCAGTTTGTCTCCTTGCCCCTCTTTAAAAACCTTGCTCCACCTAGCTCCTCCCCACAACTTCCAACCAGCTAGTTTCTGACGCAACCTCCTGACTGCAGGTGGATGTTATTTAATTAAACACATCTTTTTTGCATCATTAAACAAATGTGCCAGAACATAAACAAAAAATAACACACTTTAAAATAATATTCTACAACAATATCTAATAGTCAAACAAAGCTAAACTAAGAAGTGAGCTTATTTAACTCGAGTGTCTTAAGTTTCTTTTTTTAAATTGATTATTATTGAGCTTTACATTTTTCTCTGCTCCCCTCCCTGCCTCCCCCCCCTCCCCTTTAACCCTCTCCTGAGGTCCCCATGCTCCAAATTTACTCAGGAGATCTTGTCTTTTTCTACTACCCATGTAGATTAGATCTATGTATGTCTCTCTTAGGATCCTTATTGTTGTCTAAGTTCTCTGGGATTGTGATTTGCAGGCTGGTTTTCTTTGCTTTATGTTTAAAAACCACTTATGAATACATGTGATAACTGTGTTTCTGGGTTACCTCACTCAAAATGATGTTTTCTAGCTCCAACCATTTGCCTGCAAAATTAAAGATGTCAGTTTTTTTGATTTTTGGGGTTTTTGGGGGGGGTTGTTTTGTTTTGTTTTTGCTGTGTAGTACTTCATTGTATAAATGTACCACACTTTCCTTATCCATTCTTTGGTTGAAGGGCATTTAGGTTGTTTCCAGGTTCTGGCTATGACAAACAATGCAGCTATGAACATAGTTGAGCACATGTCCTTGTGGTACGATTGATCATCCTTTGGATGTATACCCAAAAGAGTATTACTTGGTCTTGAGGAAGGTTGTTTCCTAATTTTCTGAGAAATTGCCACACTGACATCCTAAGGGGCTGTACCAGCTTGCATTCCCACCAATGCAGAAGTGTTCCCTTTTCCCCACAACCTCTCCAGCATAAGTTGTCATCAGTGTTTTTGATCTTGGCTGTTCTTACAGGTGTAAGATGAAATCTCAGAGTTGTTTTGAATTTCATTTCTCTGATGACTAAGGATGCTGAACATTTCCTTAAGTGTCTTTCAGCACGGTGATGGTGATCAAAAGCAACTTGGGGAAGAATGGGTTTACTTATCTTAGAGCTCTCAGGTCACACTCCCCCTGGAGGAAAGTTGGTCGGGAACGCAAGACCCTGGGGATAAGAACGGAAGCAGAACCATGGAGGGATGATGCTTACTGGCTTGCTCCTGGTAGCTTACTCAACCTACTTTCTTATACAAGTCAGAACCACTTGCCTAGGGTTGAAACCACCCACACTGACCTGGGTCCTCTCACATGAATCATTGACCAAGAAAATGCCGAGCAGGCTTGCCCACGGGCTAATATTTCAGAGGTATTTTCCTCAATTGAACCTCTCTTCCCAAATGACTCTAGCTTGGGTCAAGCTGACATAAGACTAAACAACACAGCTTGACACACAAACACAACACTTATCATAATCTTGTTTATTATTATACACAAGACCCCAAGACCTCAAGTTGATACTAAGATAATATCACCATGTAAAGCACAGGCAAACTTTTCTCTCAACTGTGGGCTACTATAAGATCAAAAACATACTAAATACTTTCTCACTCCGGGAGGGAAAAACCCAGGGCACAGTCACAATCAAAGCAAAACAAAACCAGATTTCAAAACATCAATGGCGTTAAACTTTCAGTGCTTGGCTTCTGGTACCCAGGCACAATCCCATGAGCTCCAACGGGTCTGAGCACCTTCTCTGGTTCTGCCATCCACAACATATACAGCCTGTCTCATAGGCTCAGACTGGCTCGACCCCTTAGCTGCTGCTGTCCTTGGTGGTCATTCCCTGGTATTGGTATCTCCAAAATGCTGGGGTCTTCACTGCAACTGAGGTTTCATCCTCACCAAAGGCCTCTCCCTGCCTCTCTTCAGGAATTCTGATCTTGCCACATAGTGCCAAGTCTCAGCTTCACTTCAAGACCCTTTTCCTCCTAAGGCTTCTACACCGGAGGCTGCACCTTTACCAACGGCCTCTCCTGGCCTCGCACAGGGCTGAGCCTCAGTCGCTCTCCATGACCTCTTCGTGCCTTCAAAACCGGTGCCATCTAGGAAACATTAACACATTGCCAAGTCCAGCTGCCCCTCTGGATTATAGCTTTTGTGTGCTAACCCTGAGGAAACACTTCCCAGAAAATTTCACCTCAGTAAAGCTGGCCTTCAGCCCGGGCAGACTCACACAGACTGTCTCAGCAAGGCAAAGGTTTCCCTCCATTGGGGTGAGTCTCTTGCTAATCACGGCTGATTCTTTGTCTTCAGATGACCAGAAACCACAGGTTCTTTTTGTGTTTTGTTTATTTTTCAAGACAGGGTTTCTCTGGGTAACCCTAGCTGTCCTGGAACTAGCTCTGTAGACCAGACTGGCCTTGAACTCATAGAGATTCACCTGCTTCTGCCTCCTGGATGCTGGGATTAAAGGTGTGTGCCACCACTGTCCAGATAAACCACAGATTCTTAACACACACAAAACAATCATACTTTGCCCTCTGAAACTTTACAAATCAGACCTCTATCATCTGCATTTCACTTAGCACTCTTATCTTCCAAGCTCCCATAGAATGGTTTATTTGGTTTTGGAAACTTGTGGAATATTATTTTAACTAGGCAAAGATGTGTTACATTTGTCTGTGCTGCAGAATATTAACTATTTGAAGGTGCATTGCACTTGTTTCTACTGCCTTTGTTACTGATATGCAGGTGTGTTACGTTTGTTTGTGCTGTATTTGTCTAACTATGGAAAAATGTGTTGCCTTACCTGCCTTAGGCACCTGATTGGTCTAATGAAAAGCTGAATGGCCAATAGCTAGGCAGGAGAGGGATAGGTAGGGCGGGTGGGCAGAGAGAATAAGTAGGAGGAGAAATCTAAGCTTGAGAGAGAAGAAAGAGGAGAGAATAAGGGAGAAAAAGAGGAAACATGCCCAGGTCCAGAGCCAGGCAGCAGACAGACAGACAGACAGACAGACAGACACAACACAAGAAGCAGTGAAAGTAAAATATACAGAAAGAAAGGTAAAAAGCCCGGAGGCCAAACATAGATGCAGGGAAACAGGTTAACTTATACGAGCTAGTGGAACAAGCACAAGATAAGGCCAGGCATTCATAACTAATAAGAAGTCTCCAAGTCATGGTTTGGGAGCTGGTTGGTGGCCTAAGAAAACCTGCTACAAATATTCAAAGTTTTCTCCTGCCGAAAGATCCAAAAATTTCTACGGTATTTCCCAAAAGAAGATAGTCAGGTCTGGCACAGAAATACCCCATGATCCTGGTACCAATTTCTCTCTTAGGTTTCTATTGCTGAGATAAAACACCATGATCAAAAGCAACTTGGGGAAGGAAAGGGTTGATTTTATCTTGTACTTCTCAAATCATACTCTCTCCCTCTGAAGGAAGTCAGGACTGGAACTCAAGGCAGAACTGAAGCAGAGATTATAAAAGTTTATTGACTTGTTTCTCATGGTTTGTTCAGCCTGCTTTCTTATGCTACTCAAGACCTCATACCTAGGTTTGGCAACTCCCACCATGGATTGGACCCTCTCACGTCAATCTTATCAAGAAGATGTCTAGCAGACTTGACTACAGGCTAATCCTGGGGCCTTGTTGTCTCCGTTGAGGTCCTTTTCCCAAATGATCCTGGCTTGCGTCAAGTTGACATAAGATTAATCACTGTATTAAATATCTCTCATCTGCAATAATTAGGGCAGAGGTGTTTCATAGTTCAGAGGTTGGGGGCTGGAAATACCTGCATGAGTTTCTCTGAGTTCTCTGTAAAAATCTGAAATCTGAGCAGCTGTGAAATCAAAAGCCAATGTCAAAAAGTCTCAGAGCACCTTGGACTTCAGAAAGATGAAATTGGACTCTCAGTACCATGAGTTTGGTTCTGTTTGATTTTGTTTGTTTGTTTGTTTTTTCTCTGTATCGTTCCAATTTTAGTATATGTGCTGCCGAAGCGAGCACGATTTTGTTTGTTTTTTAACACACTTAGTAAAATACCTGATTGAAGAAACAGGGAATTATATCTCAGAAGGTATAAATACATTTCACTGAATAACACTGACTACTAATGTCCATATACTACATTCCCAGGCAATGTGCAATTTAACAGTTGAACAAGAAAACTTGTCTAACTTATGTTTGATTAGGACAGTGGTCAGGATCTTGCCTGGGATGCAGTCATGAAGACAGAGGTGGACACCTATGTGTAAAAAGTGATGCCTCCAGCTAACCACTGGTAGTGAGGCCACACACACCTGACCTGGGGCTGCCTTCCACCCTCTGCCTGACCTGTCAATCAGACAGTGTCTGTTTGTGGAGAATCTCTGGTTTACCAAGAATAGAAGATTTATTTTCTAGTCAACAAATGCTTTCAAGTAGTAATTTAACTGTCGATGAAAAATAGAAAAGGTGCTGCAGGATTTTAGCGATTCCTGGAAGCTCTCTCGTTATTGAATGAAGCTTCCTCCCAGTTGCCTGGGGAACTGATTTTAATGTCACACATCAAGCAGTTCTTCCCTGAATATAATTGTAGTTTATCTGATGCCTTGTTTAAAGCTGTTCAAATGTTTGGCCCCTGGTAATTATTTTTGGCATCGCTCATGACAGTGATGGATCTGAAGTAATGTTAATACATTTTTTTCTAAATTCCTACTAATTTGTTGAATAACCAGAGAAAGAAACTTAAATAAATTGTAAATGTCTATATTACCAGCAGAACCAAAAAGGAGCCATATAAACTTGTGATAACCCAATAGCTTTTTCAGGAAAGCATCTTAATGTCCCATTCACTGACATCCCATCAGGGATGCTGAAGAGTGAGGTGGCCCTCTGCTTTGTGGGCGGCAATGCTAGATGCCCAATCAAATATTTTTTATTTTTTTCTTTTACTAAAAGATTTTCAATTTTGCTTCAAGAAGTCATGTTCCTGTCCTTGACTAAGAAAACAAACACCACCACCAACAACAAACCCTACACCTTACAGATCCCTTAAAGCTATGATGGTCGTGGACATAGTTCATCCTACAAGATATTATGTTGCCAGATGGTGACAGACAATACTGAGCTGATAAATTCAATCACAGCCTCACGGTCTTTCTCTGCACAGGAGTACAAAGGCTAGACTAGAAGTATATTAGCCTTTCTGTGCTCAGGAGACCACAAGCCCAAATTCAGGGTTACTGAGCAGAAAAACAGCGAGACCCCAATCCCCAAGAACAGCCCTGGGCATCTTCCTTGGAGGATTCCCATTCCTTCAGAAACATAAAAGCATTTACTGAGCCGGTGGTGTTCAGGCCCTTACCTTCAATATGCAGATGGTAAGGACAACATAAAGACTTTGCTGTGAACCAGAAATTTCACCCTGGAATACACTTTGTGATTGCCGTGTCTGTGGAGAATTGGCCCTTGGTCCCTCAGCCCTTACGAAGAGCATCACATCAGTCTGTCCCTGTGTGCCATGTTAATATCAGGGTGACAGAAAGAACAGTGCGAATGTAATAATTGTGAGGAGGCCTTTAGATGGTCCTCTCCCTCCAAAACGTGAAAACCCACACCAGAGTGAAGTCCTATGAATGCAAACAATGTGGGAAAGCCTTCAGCTGTCTCCAGTACATTGAGAGACATCCACTAAGGCACAGTAGAGATAGATCTCATAGAGATCACCCTGGAGAAACAGAGGTGAATGCAAGTAGAGAAGCAAAAGCTTCATTTATCTCCGGTGTGCCCAACTGCACACGGAGGTTAGCCTTTTCTCTTCCTAACCCTTTCGCTCATGCATGCAGCAACTCCCACTGTAGAGAAACACTATAAATGCAGCCCTATGCTAGTTTGTAACCCTTTTGTTTCTATGTAAAATCAAGGACACATTCACACTGCAGAGACGTCTAGTAAGTTTAAAGCATATCACAAGGTCACAACCTGGCTCAGCCTTGATGATCATGTAGTTTTCACCCTAAGGTGATATTTTGCTCACCAAAGATATCTCTCCTCTAAGAAGAATACTATATTAACTCAAATGAGCATTTCCTCTATGCTATATTACGTCAAAATCTCAAAGTTTCTTCTCGGTGGAGAATAAGACCAGAAAATAAAACCACTCTCACTCCCACTTAAAGCCAAATTCAAAGCAAGCTTTATTTAAATACTGGCCAAGTGGAAGAGCTCCGGTCAGGTCCATATCCAGATTCCTGAGAAATGGGCCCAAGTTACAGCTTAAAGCAGCTTAAGAAGGAAAACCCAATAATTCATTGCATTTCCCATCAGGTCCAATCAGGGGCAAGCATACATCCTGACACATTTCCTGCCTGTGAACCTCCCGCACATCCGGTGCAGATGGGTCACATAAGCTTACTTAGGGGAATGAACACATGTGGCTTGTTGTCTCTCATAAACAATAGCTCCAGCATTTCAGGAACTTTCTGTCCTTGGGCAAAGGGCTTGCAGATCAGAGGCATTTTTTTTGTTTCATGGATCTCTTAGGCATATTCATTAAAACTTAAAATGTAACTTTGGCTCTCACACTTTTAATATCTGTGGAAAAGTTTGACCCACAAAGGGAACTCCTAACCAAACTCCTGACATGCAGCTTGAGTTGACACAAAGCCCCAACAGCTTCTCTGTGCTTTAACTATACAGCACAAAATGTTTTCCTAAGTCTGAGGAATCTGCTAATTTATGCCAATGTGATACGTATTTGTTTAGAGTCATCTTGTTCTTAGAACGTGCAGGACTGCTCAGATATCTAATTCAAGTTTTCAAAAACGAACATAAAAAAGGGAAAGTATCTGATTTCTAAGATGGTAGTCATTTCTGGCTGGGAAACCTGGAAAAGACAATCCCAAACCTTGTGTCTTGTAGACATGGATCGCGAACACCCACTGAGGTGTTGACCAAGCTGTAGTAATAGGAGCAGCAGGGCTGCGTCCCCAGCATCCCAGCTGCTTGGCTAGCTTATTCCCGAAATAACAACACACAAACTGTATTCATTTAAACACCGCTTGGCCCATTTCTATCTATCCTCTTCTCGGCTAACTCTTGCACCTGGACTAGCCCATTTCTAGTAATGTTTATAGGCACCCCAAGGTGCGCTTACCGGGAAGATTCTAGCCTCCCTCCATCCTGGGTCGGAGCTGCCTGGGAGAGCGGAGCCTGGCGTCTCTGCTCCAGAGAGCAGAGCTGTCGAGTCTCTCTGGGAACAGAGCAGAGTCTGACCTCACTTCCTCTTCCGCCCAGCATCCTATTCTGTTTACTCCTCCCACCTATGTTCTAACCAATAAAATGGGCCAAGCCAATTTCTTTATTAGCCAATGACCTTCCTCCATCACCAAGTTGCACAGGAGATGGTCAGGCTTGCTGCAGCTATTGCATGCAGCAACCAGTTTGGGGTTGACCCATTATTCTGTACGGGTGCTGCTCCTCCAGCTGGGCTTGCCCGCCCCACCCCCACCTCCCTAGTGCCTGAGGGCTCAGGTATCCTATGGAGATGCAACTACAGGTATTATGCCCATGTCGTCATGGGCCCCACAAGCAAGACCACTACAGAGTAGAGGAAACCAGCCCCAAGGCTTCAGGGTAAGGGATTTTAAAGGGGAAACCGACAAGGCAGGGTGGCACAAGCCTTGGCGTTTCGGGATTGAGTAAAAATATACAACTTTCTGATTTGTTGGTTGGGGTATAGAAGAATTTCAAAACAGTGGTTAATCAGATACCTACAAGGACATTTGAAGCAAACAGATGTAAACAGATGTTGTTTGGATGTTGTTGAGGGGTCACTTTCACCAGGGCCGGCACAGTTTCTTGGGAACATTTATGACTTTGCTGGGGGGCATTCACCACCCCTAACCCCAACACCCCCCCCCACCTAAAATGGAGTTCTTTCTCAAAATGGAGTTTGTTCTGCTCCTTCACAGGTGAAGCATGTATTTGTTGCTATTGCAAAGTCATCCTGTTAAAATGGTGGACCTAAGCTCTGTGATGGCAGGATTGGTCCTGCTAGTGGCTCACCAATATGGTCTCTGTCCAGCTGTGTTTGGGTGAAGAGCGAAACCTGTGACTTGTAGAATTTACAAGGTATGTGCCTGGAGAGCTGGGTATGCCAGGAGTGTCTGCTAACAGTGCAAGGATCTCTGAAGGTGAGCCTCAGGGACTGTTACAACTGTCTGTGTCCCTAGGTGCTACCCAGCTGGGAGGTCAAGGCCACACACTTGGTTCAGGCCTAGCCAGGCTAGATGGTAAGGCCTTGTCCTGTGTGCTCCTGGACCCTCCTCCCATCTACTCTTCCTACAGCTCCCTAATTGGAATACAAGCTGCAAGTACAGGTACCTGCAGGGGTCTGTGTGGTATCTGGGTACTTCCTTCTTCCCATCTGACCACCTGTAGCTGTGATGGACAAGAGCTGACCCTGCGCCCATGAGGTCCATGGTGCAGGGCCAGCGGGGTCTTCTTGGGGAATGTCCCCATTACTGACTGGATACCATAAAGACTCTGTAGCTTTAAAAATATTTATTTATGCTGGGCGGAGGTGGTGCACGCCTTTAATCCCAGCACACGGGAAGCAGAAGGAGGTGGAGCGCTGTGAGTTCCAGGCCAGCCTGGTCTACAGAGAGAGTTCCAAGACAGGCTCCAAAGCTACAGAGAAACCCTGTCTCAAAAAAATATATACATACACACACACACACACACACACACACACACACACACATGCTGAGAGGTAATAGTGCATGCCTTTAATGTCAGCAGTTGGGAGGCAGAAGCCGGTGACTCTGAGTTTGAGGCTAGCCTGTTCTACAGAGCAAGTTTTAGGACAGCCAGGGCTACACAGAGAAACCCTTTCTTGACAAAACCAAAATCACAATTATTATTACTAATTATTAAATATGTAATCATATAAAATATATCTAATATACTTATTACACAATATCCCCATATGTTATATATATGCATATACATATATGTGTATATATGTGTGTGTATATGTATGTATGTATATATTCCCCATGTAGTCTCTGAACAGAGGCAATTTTGACATCCGTATAGAATGAGGTACCCCTTTGGTTCTAGCAGGACAGTCTGCTTCTAAATCCACTGAGACATGAGCAAGCTGCCTTGTACTTCTGCTGCTGCAGAATTGGGCCTCCCTTTCCACGGCGGACTGTATCCTGGGAGCTATAACACTGGCCTCCCTTGCCACAGCGGGCTGACTGTATCCTGGGACAGAGCTGTAGCATTGGCCTCCCCTGCCACAGAGGACTGCTTCCCTGGAACCATGAGCTAGGAGAAACCCTTCCCCACTAAGGTGCTTGGCAGAGTTTTGTCACGGAGATGAAAACAACGTGCACACAAGCAATCCCATTTTCTTGCTCTAACTTCTCTAACTAATGAACCTGCTTCCTCTTTGTTCTTCTACAATGTCAAAATTGGTTTTTACCTTTTATGACATGCACAGTATTAATTATATTGAAAGAACTAAAACCCAGGGCTGGAGAGATAGTTCAGTAGTTAAGAGTGAGTACTGATCTTACAGAGGATCAAATCCAACTCCCAAAACCCTATTACCTGTTGCCCCAGCCCTGGGGGACCCAATGCCTCTGGCACTCACATACGCATGTGCAAACACAGACACGCACTTATACACATAATTTAAAATATTTTTTAAACAAAGATGTGTAAACTTAGAATCCAGAAGAATGAAATTTAAGTAAGAACTGGGGCTTTGGTGTGAGGCTTGGAGGGTATGAGATCTGAGGAAGATCCATGGTAGCCTCCCAATGGTAGAAATGCAGAGAACAGTGATGAGAAGGGCTGGCCCTTTACAAGATAGCTGCAATCACCCCTCCGTGACTCTGGGGACATCAAGAAAGAGGGCCTGGAGGGATTCAGTAGTCAGAAGCTGGGGAGGAGTGAAACGACGCCATGGCCATTCTCTTCACAACATCACCGCAACTGTGGTTTCCTATCCAAACTTTCACCGCACCCGCCACCATTTAATCTTCATTCGTGGATGGTGGATGAAGGGCTTATGATGCCCCACCCCTCAATGAGAGACCATGGGCAGCTGAAGGATGCCATGAGAAGGTGTGCCACTTTCTTCAGTGGTATAGCCACTGACAAGTTGTCTGTATTCCAATTAATAAACCCCAACTCGTGCTCATTCAAGTCACACATTGAAACTCAGTGAGGAAAGGGGGCATCAAATAGTAGGGGCTTCCTAGGAAGGAGGAGGGTGATAAGAGAGGGCAGTAGGGGTGAAAATTCATTATATTCATGTATAAAATTGTCAAAGAATAAAACACTACAACTCTCTGCCTTTCTCCTCTCTTCCCTCTCATTTTCTCCCACTCTCTGAAACCATGGTGTGTGGCCAAGTAACCGGCCTGCCATGCATTTGGAAACCTGCTCTGGACTGGAAGAGCCCCTCTGGGTCACAGAAGCTCTTAGTTCATAAGGCTGAGTAAGAATTCCAGTTCAGAGAGCATGTGGAAGTGCTTGCCTTGCGAGAGCTGACTGGCTTGGCCAAAGAGCATTTCCTGTGTCCAACAGAGGGACTGAACAGCAAAGACCATTCTATGTTCCATCCACCCCAAAGCAGGCCTCTAACTCTCCACTCTGGTACATCACACACACACACACACACACACACACACACACACACACACAAAAAGAGAGAGAGAGAGAGAGAGAGAGAGAGAGAGAGAGAGAGAGAGAGAGAGAGAGATTTAACAAATAGGTATTGGGTATTGGAGTCTGGCTAAACTCAACTCAAAAACAGTGCGGATCTTAGCCCCAGATTGTGGAAGTTCAAATCTCTCAGACACACCTGCAATCTAGGTGTCCTAATCCTGCACAAAGGTGAAGCTCACTCAGCCTGGGAGAATCCCTCAAGGTCACATAACCACCAAGTGGGTGTGGCTGTTCCTGTCTCTGGGGTCTCCACACTGCCTCCCTTTGCAGTGTGTCAAGAGTACGTAATTGAAGTGTGCCGTCCACACACTTGAAACTTAAATGGAAGCACAAATATTTCCCATAAAATGTATCAGATAACTCCAGAAAACATTTTTCCTGGCAAACATACATCTGATCCCCGCCCCCTTCCCTGAAAAAAACTGGAATTCAAAGCCATGATCAACATCTTTCTGCCCAAAAGAGAATTTTCTCATATTTTATTTTATTTGAAAATATTTTCTTCTGGCTGGGGATATAGCTTAGCTGCTTGACAGGGATGAAGCACTGTGTTCAATCTCCAGTACTACAAAAAAAAAAAAAAAAAAAGGTTTTTCTTCTGCCTACAAAAATACGAACATTTGGCCACGGTAGTAAAGAGCCCAAAGCTGAGGTCAAGAGCTCAGACTGAAGCCCTGCAGACTGGGATTCCCAAGTCCTTCACTCTGTGGCCTTGGAGGAATGTCGTTTCTCTGCTCTGTGATATTCTCACTGGTAAAAAAAGAAAAACGACTTGTAAAATAAGAAATAACATCTACAAAAAGGCTCTGGTAAACGTGCCCGAGCAGTAACGGTTAGGATGCCCGCGACAAAGACACATCTTGTATTCTCCTCATCCTCTGTGGCATCTGTCGGCTTTATTACAGAGCGGCAGAAAACCTTTCGTCTAAGATCTTTAAAAACAAAACAAAAGGCTAACCGCTGTTTGTGCGGCTGCACCTGTCTGCACACTTACTTAGCGCCACCATATCCTGGAGATCAATGCGGTTGTTTGCCTCGGGACACAGTATCCCGGCAACACAGATTTAAACCAAGTCAGGCTCCTCCATCAAGTGGCTCTTTGCAAGCCTCCATAAATATTAGTATTATCCCTGCTTAAGGGAAATGAGCAAATGTTATGTTTACTCACTGCCTCTCTCCTGGGATTTTATAACGCTGAGCCAAGGGTCCTTCCTGAGCTGCCGTAGACCCTTGGAAGTGCAACAGTTTGCACCATGCAAATAGGGCAAGTGTTCAGATTTCCCCCACACACACCAGGAAGACATGCAGCCCTGTGAACCCTCAAACTCATTTGCTGATAGTCACAAAGGCCCCAGGAAGTCTTCCGGCTTTCCCGCACCAGGGTCTACCCTGATATTCTCTCTCTTTCCATCGGACAGACTGGCATGCAGCTTTAAGATAAAATAACACTCGGGTTATTGCCAAGACATTTAGCAAACAGTGTATAAGTTTTCCATGTTTTAAGTGTAAATATATTCTTCATCCTAGAATCCCTTTATCCTTTTCACATCTGATTGGAAAGGAAAGCAAGCATGTCTGCCCGAATCCCTCCAGACAGGACATTTACTCTGCTAGCCACTAAGTACGGGCTTTATTTGGGATTGATAAACAAGCTTACCATATTTTAATAATGGGGGGGGAGGGGAGAGAGAGAGAGAGAGAGAGAGAGAGAGAGAGAGAGAGAGAGAGAGAGAGGATAACATGTGAGAGTTGGTTCTCCCCTTCCACTGTACGGACTCCAGGGATTGAACTCTTTATCACATCTGGTGGTAGCCATCCATATCCGCTAAGCCATTCTCTGAGTCATTTCCCTGGCCCCTGATAAGAGGCTGTTATTAGAAAAATAACAATTATCTTAATAAGATTTAAATCTCCCATAATTTCACCTTTTACAATCATTTTACTGTACTTCTGTTTTCTCTATTCGTTTTTTAAGTTATTAAATTTTTTAGCGTGTGTTCATGTGTGACCTGAGGCAGAGGGCACATCGCCACAGCATGTGTGTGACGGTCTGGAGCGGCTTTGCTGAGCCAGGTCTTTCCTTTCTCCTTACATGGGTGCAGGAGGTTGAACTTAGGTCACCAGACAAGAGACAAGAGCCTTTACCCTGAATGCTCAGTCATCTGTGTCAGCCTAGTCTGGGGATTTTTGTTGTTGTTGTTGTTGAGGACAGGGTCTTCCTGTGTCACCCAGGCTGGCCTTGAATTCCTCAAACCGCGGCTTCACCCTGCAGAGTATTTCGATCACGGGTGTGTACCACAGCCCACCATGCCTCACATGCTCTAGTTCTCCTTAATGTTTTCCTATCTCCAGACATTTTCCCTTACTCTATCACCTTCCATTAATAATCTACATTTCATTTCACTGTTATATCTCCCATACCACAGCTAAGCTTTCTGTCTCGTTTCTATTTTATTTTTATTTTTGTAAATATTTCATAAGGCAGTCACTTTGCGTTTACACATTGCTTGTTTGACTGGTTGATAGGTTTTTGTTGTTGTTGTTTATCTTTGGAGACAGGGTCTTACTATGTAGTTTTGGCTGTCCTAGAACTTACTGTGTGGACCAGACTGGCCTCAGAAGCACAGAGATCCGCCTGCCTCTGCCTCCCAAGTGCTGGGATTAAAGATGTGCACCACTATGCCTGGTCTTATTATTAAATTCTAAATAAATTAAATTTATCCTCCAATATATAAAAACAAAGTTTGTACGTATCAAACAGGTAGAACATTTCAATGCTTGTGTACATTGTGTAACATTTAAACCATGTGAACAAGATGTCTTTGAATATTATTTCTTCCCCTTAGACATGTATTATTTCTCACTATGCAGCCCTGGCTGTCCTGGAACTCACTGTGCAGATCAGGCTGGCCTACAGCTCACAGAGGTCTGCTTGTCTCTGCATTGGGAATACTAGGATTGGAGGTGTGCACCACCACCACATCCGTCCATGTGTTATTCCTTTATAGTGAGAATTGTCGTAACTTTCTTAGAGCCTTTTAGGATCTATGGTCTGCAGCCACGCCACAGCCCTGAGGAACTTACCGTTGCCGTCCAGCTATAACCGACACTGCATCACTGAAGACCCGTGAAGAGGATGAACACTCTGGTCTGGGGGAATGCTAACATTCCAAGCTATCCAAAACAAGGTAATGCATCTGGGCAGGTCAGTCACCTGGCCAACAGAACACCCCCAGGAAGGCAGACCCACTTTAGATCAGCAGTTCTCAACCTGTGGGCGGCATCTCCTTTGGGGATCACATATCCTAATCCTTCCCAAACAGTTTCTCCAACTGTGGGCCAAGTATTCAAACACGAGCCTCTGGGGGCATTCTCGCTCAATCTCCACAATGGGTGAGGTCATGAGGGACTTGCTTCCTTTCTGTGTCTGGCTTATTTCACGTTACAGAATCATCCCCGGTTTCATACCTGTATCAAGTGGTAAGATTTCCTAATTTTCTAAAGACAAGATCTCCTGAGTAAATTGGGGCCATGGGGACCATGGGAGAGGGTAGAAGGGAGGGGAGCAGAGAAAAATATATAGCTCAATAAAAACATTTTTTAAAAAAGATTTCCTTATTTTCTAGAGGCAGATACTGTTCCTCTGTATATAG
The DNA here is from genome assembly GCF_014885135.2 of Alexandromys fortis. Lineage (NCBI taxonomy): Eukaryota > Metazoa > Chordata > Mammalia > Rodentia > Cricetidae > Alexandromys > Alexandromys fortis. Next base: position 2,345,200 of record NW_026068016.1, read on the forward strand.
AGCCCACACGTTCTTTATGTAGTCAGTTTTTAAAAATGGCTTTTGTCAGTTTTGATGGTTCACACCTTTAAACCCAGCACTCAGGAGGCAGAGGCAGGTGCTTCTTTGGAAGTTCTAGACCAACCTGGTCTACATGACCTGTTCCAGGCCAGCCAAGGAAACACAGTGAGACTCTGTCTCCAAAGTAACGAAGAGCTTATTACTATTACCCAGATCATTTGGTAAAACACCATAGCCACAGAGACCAACATTTACTGTCACATTGGGACAATCGCTGAGACTACCCGAATTCTGAATGTGTACTACGTGTAGACAGACAGTTTAGTTTTTGCATTAAGACACATTCCCTTACTCTGTATTTATAAAAATCTAAGATAAAGAGAACATCATAAACGATTTGACCTTGAGAAAACTATGTAGCTTTCTAGTTTTTAAAAAGGGTAGTTTTAAACCAGGCAGTGGTGGCGCACATCTTTAATACCAGCACTAGGGAGGCAGGTGGATCTCTGTGAGTTCGAGGCCAGCCTGGCTTACAAAGGACTTCCAGGACAGCCAAGGCTACAACAGAGAAACCCTGTCTTGAAAAATCAAAAATAAAATAAGAGGGTAGTTTTGTTGTTGTTTTGTGCGTGTGTGTGTGTGTGTGTGTGTGTGTGTGTGTGCAGGTGCTGGTGGACACCAACCCTCTGGAGACAGATTTACAGGGAATTGTTAGCTATGTGTGCTGTGAATTCTGATCTTTCTGAAGAAAAGTACGTTTTTTGTTTTTGGGTTTTTTTTTTTTTTTGAGGGGGTATTGTTATTTCATTTTTTGTTTTTGCTTTACTGAAAATTTATTAGTCCAACAGTGTATTACTGTTTCTTTTCAACATCTTGTTCTGCAGCTTCCTGGCTCCCTCTATCCTTTTTGCTTGGATGCCAACGAGCTAGGCCCCAAAGCTAGCAAAAGCCTGAAATCCATCTCTCTCCCTCAACGCTGAGTCCGGTTTTCTCCCTTTGGAAGACATTCGGGACGGGCATCACAGGTCCTCTCAGCTGGCCTGGGTGGCCAGTGTGAGTTCTCTAGCAGAACTGCCTCCGTTCTTGGAGCAGAAGGCTTCCCCGGGAAATGTATGGACTTGGAGCCCTTCTCCTTCAGACAGGGCACATGGCCGGGAGTGATTCGGTGGGTTGGTTTCGGCTCCTTAGGTCTACAGAGCTGCCAGGGGTGCAAGCCACTTTCTTATGGATACCAGCCACCCTGAGTTTTTGCAGGCTAAAGCCCCTGCCCAGCTCGGACTTTGGGGTGGTATCTCACTGTAGGGCACCTCACTACAGGCCTGATGGGACAGGAGGCAGGGCAGGGGGCAATGTGGAACGCTTCTCTCGCCAGATCTTGCATTGGTTCATCTTGTGCACCGGGTATTTGAACCAAGTAGCTGCTTCCTTGAGGAAGTGGGGCCTCAGGATCCAGCCAATCCGGCTCGGCGCCGTGGCTGTCTCCTGTTAGGAAGCAAGAAACACTGTTCTCGCTGGCTTCCTTACAAATATCGTGGGCTTTGTGGGGCTGGGGATCAAACCCAGAGTCTTGCAAATTCCAGACAAGTGCTTTACCATTTAGCTATATGCCGGGCCTCGCCTTTTTAAGCAAACTCTTTATCTGAAAAATGATAATAATTTAATGGTTGCTTGGATTGAGGAAGTAGCTCATTTAGTAGAATGCTTGTCTAGCGTGCATAGATCCCTGAATTTGGTCCCCATCCTGTACAAACCAGATATAAACCAGAAACCAGGCACATGCCTGTAATCTCAACACTCAGTTGGTAGAGACAGGAGGATCAGAGTTTCCAGATCATCTTTGGAGTTAAACGGTGATTTTGAAGCTAGCCTGGGCTACATGAGACTCTAATATATAAGTACAAACACACATGCGCGCGCGCGCGCGCGCGCACACACACACACACACATACACACACACACTCCAATGGTTCCAGTGCCTCTCACTTGCTAAGCAGTCAGCAAATGCTACTGCTAATGGAGGAATTGCTTGGTCTTGGTTCAGTGGTGTTGAGGATCCATTGCTGGGGAAGGAAATGGTCACCAAACGCCACCCTCAGCCCTGCAATGTATAATGTTTTCAACAAGATTACTCACTGGTCAAAACAAGTGAGAAAGAAAGTATTGAACTTACACTAACAGCTATCAAATTAGCTTATACTATTAGGCAAAGGAAAGGGGCAGCCTGAAGAAATATGCCGAGCGCGATCAATAAAAAACATTATCTGCTGGCCAGTGGTGACAAGCTCGCCTCTGTCAGAAACTGCCAGCATCTCTTCGGAAGAGCTCCAGACAGGCGACAAACTGCCTCTGACCGCCCAGCTCACTCAGTGCCCCTGGGCAAGGCCTGAACTTCTCAGCCTCCAGGCAGTCTCAAGCTCTAGCAGACGACACCCGGGCAGGTCACTCAAAAAGCAGGACATCTGCTTTGTTAGTCCTAACATGTCTAAATACTGTTTCAAACATGATTTTGAAATGTAAATTGGCTCTAAGTTGTTTTTCACTTTATTTAGCCAAAAGGCAGTGAAGCAAGTTTTTAAATTTATTTTATTTACTATTCCCTGATATCTCTCTCCCACTCCTGACGAACTCCTTCCTTTCCCAGTAAGCCCTCCTCTCTATTTTTATGTCATTTCATCGTCTTCCGACCTGCAGAGTTGGTTGGTTAGTTTTTTTATTTTTTTTTTAAGATTTATTTTATGTGTCTGAGTGTTTTGCTTACACGTGTCTGTGTACCATACATGTCTGAGGCCTGAGGAAGCCAGAAAGGGGTGTCAGCTCCCTGGAGCTGGAGTTACAAAGGATTACGAGCCACTGTGTAGATGTGGGAACTGAATCAGGGTCCTCTGCAAGAGCAGCTGGTGCTCTTAACTGCTGAGCCATCTCTCCAGCCCTGATCTGCTGAGTTTATTTAGGGTGAGGAAGGTTATTTGCTGGAACATGGGAACTTAGGCTAGGCCAATGAAGAAAATGACTCCCTCTGTCCCACAACCATTTACCACCAATGGGATCCACAAAGAAGGGTGGAGCTTGTGAACCCCTTATGTAGTGGTTTGATTAGTAATAGCCCCCACAGATTCATATGTTTGAATGCTTGACCCATAGGGCGTGGCACTATTAGGAAGTGTGGTCTTGCTAGAGTAGGCGTGGCTTTCTTGCAAGAAGTGGCTTCCTGGGGTCTCAGAAGCTCAAGCCTGCCTAGTGGCTCTCAGTCTCCTGCTGCCTTCAGATCAAGATGCAGAACTCTCTGCTCCTTCTCCAGCACCGTGTCTGCCTACATCTCTCCCTGCCATGATGATAATGAACTAAATCTCTGAAACTGTAAGCCATTCCCAGTTAAATGTTTTCCTTTATAAGAGTTGTCACAGTCATGCCGTCTCTTCACGGCAATGGAAACCCTGACTAAGACCCCTTCTCTCGTTCCTCCCCACCCGCCAGCTCTTGCACTCTCCCCCCCCCTTCTCCACAATTCTCAGGGTCATGGGGAGGGTGAACTGGAGGTCTGCTCCAGGGCTGAGCACTCAACGGTCACTTGTTCCCAGCATTTTGGCCAGCTCTGAGTCTCTGGATTAACTGTTGTCCCTTGCAAAGAGAAACCTCTCTCACCAAAGCTGGGCTGGCACCAAGTGCCTGATCGCCAGCCCTCTCTTCCTGGCCTCGCCCAGCCACTGCCAGGCCTCAGCTGTGGGCAGCCCATTCTCCCCTCTGACTCTTCCTTTGCATGACCAGATTATTCTGGTTTTCAGAGATGGTAAAATGCTCAGTGCCGAAAGGGAAGAAGAACTAACATTTGTAACTTCAGATTTAAAGAAAACTTGAAAAAAAATTTCCACACACACTTGTAATGACATGCAGATTCTGCAAACATTAATGCTTGCTTCATTTATTTCTTGTAAGTCAATCAGTACTGTGTATAAATTTAATGTGTTTTTATTATTGACTTTTATTTATTATTTTGTGTGTATGTGTGTGTAGATATGTATGTGTGTATGTGTGTGTTGTGGTATGTGTGTTTGTGTATAGGTGTAGAGGGGTGTTGGATCCTGTATGTATATGTGTGTAGGTGTGTGCCTATGTGTATGGTTAGGTGAGTGTGGGGTGTCTGTATAGACATGTGTGTAGGTGTGTGAATATGTTGTGTAGGTGTATATATGTACATGTAGGAATGTGTGGGTGTATATATGTGTATGTGTGTAGGTATATGTGTGAATGGGTGTGTAGGGTGTGTGTAGGTATGTAGGTGTGTACATATGTGTATACAGATATATATGTATATATGTGTGTGCCTAGGTATGTGGTGTGGGTGTATGTAAGTGTGCATGCTATGAAGCACATGTGGAGAATTATGGGAAATGGGTTCACTCCATCCACCTTTATATAGGATTCAGGGTCAAACTCAGGTCCTGGGCTTGCACGGAAAGTGTTTGTACTACTGAGTGAGCTGTATCACCAGACCTCAATGTGTTTTCTCTTCATGGGAACTGAGATACTCCCTGCTCTACCAGTTCTCTCTAACTCACACCTCAGATATATTTTTAAATATGTACTCATGGATAGTTAGAATATATACTCATATAAAATGATATAAGCATGTTCACTACTACTCAGGTGATGCACACATGTGGTCAAGCATCAATGTGAGCATTGGTGTGAACAGTGAGCTTGTGACTGAAAGTCACAGTTCCAGTGTGAGCACCAGTGTGAACAATGAGCTTGTAACAGAAAGCCACAGTTCCAGTGTGTGTGAGCATCAGTGTGAACAGGGAGCTTGTAACGGAAAGCCACAGTTCCAGTGTGAGCACCAGTGTGAACAGTGAGCTTGTAATAGAAAGCCACAGTTCCAGTGTGAGCATCAGTGTGAACAGGGAGCTTGTGACAGAAAGCCACAGTTCCAGTGTGAGCGTTGGTGTGAACAGTGAGCTTGTAACGGAAAGCCACAGTTCCATTCCTTCTTCTGCTCCTCTAAAGCACCAGATCTTGTTTGCTTTTTAAAATAGTGTGTGTGTGTGTGTGTGTGTGTGTGTATTCATGTGTGTTTGAGTGTCCATTGAGACCAGAAGAGGGTGGTAGATCTCCAGTTACTGGAGTTCCAAGTAGCTGTAAGCCACCATGTCAGTGTTGAGACTGAACCCAGGTCCTCTCCAAGAGCAGCCAGTGTTGAGCATCATTCCAGCCACATAAGGTACCAGCTCTGAACTAGCGCTTCCTGTTTGGGCTTTCAGTGGTGACCACAATGTCTTTGCTCCCGCTTCTTACTAATTAACTTAGCACACTGACTTTTAACTTACTACTATGAACGATGGGAATTTAGCACACTTACTCACCTCTAACCTCTATACCAATACCACTTTTCTTAGCTCTTCTGAGGGCAAATATGTCAATCAACACATGAAGTCTTAACATTCCTCCAGTCACTGCAGGAAGCCAACTGATCTCCTGTTTTGTAAGTGAAGAATGTTAGCATTCAAATTCCTTGCCCTTCCCTTGCCACTTTACTTGGACACAGTCTGTTTAGACCAATTTCATTCTGACCCATTATCACAGGGAACTGAAGCTCTCTGAGGAAGCTGTAACTGGCTCTAGTGAGCTGGCTCAGGGGGTAAAGTCACTTGCTGCACAAGCCTGGTTGATCTGAGTTCAACATCTGAGAACACATACAAGTGGAAGGAGAGCATCTGCTCCATAAAGGTATCCTGTGGCCTCCACATGGGCAAGGGGCAGCGTGGCAGGCATGCCTGCACACAGACAGACACACAGTAGCAGCCAACTGAAACCTTTAAAGAGCAGGCAGGGTAGCTCTGCGGGTAAGCATGACTGCTAAGCCGGAGTTCGACTCCTAAGACCCACATAGGAAAGGGAGAGAACCGACTCCCACAAGTTATCCTCTGACCTCTACAGACACTGACATGTATGTGCCTCCCACACACAAAATAAATGGGTATACCTTTTTAAACTGTTTTAAATAAACGTAAGTACATCTACACTCAGGCTCCTGCAAAAAACTTGGCCTTGGCTTATTAGAACACGGCCGTTGTGGAAAGATGGCACAGCACAGGTCAGGTGCCAAAATTATCTTGGCTAATTGTCTTAGGCCCTTGAACTTTTGCATTTGACCCAACAGTCTCAGAACCAACAGAGCAGTTTCTTGGAAAGTGTTGCTAACTTTCTCTGCCAAGCCTAAAGCCAAGAATGCAGTGTGTGCAGCCGCAGCAGAGCCTTCCCTGCTTTGCTGCTTTGCTGCAAGCCCCCTGCCTTCTCTCCCTACGGGTGTTCTAGCACACCGCTGCAGTGTTGACAAATTATTCACTTAGGACTTTCATTCTGTGTCAAGAGACATTTGTGTCACCTCTCCGGATGGAACACGTCATTCAGGACAACTTGAATTCTAATGTCTGGGCCATAGTCACCCTTGTTTGACTCAGCATAAAATGCCTTCTTTAAAGCAGTCATTACTTTCCATTGGCAGTTTGGGCAGCCAGCATGGTGCCCAGAGACGACCATCCATTGGAATTTGCCTTCTGGCTCGAGTACCACCACAGGTCTTTTCTATCATTGTAACCTTATCTCATTTTGCATTGATGGTCCCTGAGCACCAGATCATGCATTCCCTCCAATCCGAGAGTTTGGGGGACCAGGGGGACTTCCCAGGGTGTACAGTGGCCTCACAGGAAAGTCCTGAAATAGCAGACCCAATTCCTGGATCAGAAGCAACCTTTTTGGCTCCTCTGGTAAGATATATGTAAAGCGTGCCCAGCAGTGTCTGGAACACACACATGTTCGCAAAGTCAATATGCAGGACCAACCCGAGAGGTAGGGTAACCAGCCTTGGGGTAAAACTGAGGAAGCTGCCTTCAAAATTCCTACCTAAATCAATCCAAAATCCATTCCATGAATTAGCATAGACATGGAAGCCCTGCGAACTTGAGAAAGAGCAATTCAAGAAGGAAGTATCTAGGAAAAATCCTTTGACGCTCCTGCTGGGTTCATGTTTGATAATTATGTTGTACCAACGTTCAGATACTCAGACACTGAGGTGATTTAGCTGGCAATAGCTGGGCTTTACAAGTTCCTTAATAGGGAACATTTGACAGTCCTAATCTCTTCTGTTTGTTGTTCTTCGAGACAGGGTTTCTCTGTGCAGCCCTGGCTGTCCTGGAACTCGCTCTGTAGACCAGACTGGCCTCAAACTCACAGAGATCCTCCTGCCTCTGCCACTCCAGTGCCAGGAGTAAAGGGGTAAGCCACCAATGCCCGGCCAGCTCAGTTTTTTTTTTAATTTTTTATATTTTTTTTAAATATTTATTTATTTTTTATGTATACAATAGTATATCTGTATGTATGTCTGCAGGCCAGAAGAGAGCACCAGACCTCATTACAGATGGTTGTGAGCCACTATGTGGTTGCTGGGAATTTAACTCAGGACCTTTGGAAGAGCAGGCAATGCTCTTAACCACTGAGCTATCTCTCCAGCCCCATCATTTTTTTTTTATACTTACATTTTGAGCTTCACTTTTAAACTGCCTTAGGCTGCACAGCCGGTGGCTGCACCTCCTGCTGCCAATTCCACAACTTGTAAACTGACAAATGAATTTAAATGAAAGCTGTGCCGTGTTTGTTTTCTGTTTTGGCATGTTTGTGTGTGCTGCACACTTATGTTTGTACATTATTTACACGGAACAAAACTGACTTAGAAACATTAGGCATTCCTAACCTAGAAGCAGGCGCTCGAGCAGGGCAGAGCAGACTGCTTGTGATTCCAGCACTCGAGAGGGTGGAGGCAGGCAGATCCAGACTTCAAACTCATCTTCAGTCACATAGGAAGAGCCAGCCCAGGAGTGCCTGAACGTGTTTTGTTGTTGTAGCTTTTTTTTTCTTTTGCTATGTAGCCCAGGCTGGACTTGGACTCACCATATTGTAACACAGGATGATCTTGTCTCAAAATCTCAAAATAACCCTTTGCCTTAGTCCTAAGATTATAGGCACAACCATCATACCTGGCAACTTGGGTGAAATCTTAGGTAGGTCGTGGCACATGCCTTAAATCTCAGCACTTGGGAGGCAGAGGCAGGAGGATCTCTGTGAGTTCAAGGTCAGCCAGATCTACAAGTGCTAGTTTCAGGACATAAAGCTGTGACACAGAGAAACCCTGTTTCAAAAAACAAACTAACTAAATAAATAAATAAATTTTTTAAAAAAAGATTCACTTAGTAATAGATCTGGAGAGATGGTTCAGCGGTTAAGAGCACTTGTTGTTCTTGCAAAAGACTTGAGTTTGGATCCCAGTAACTACTCTTAGTGGTTCACAGACACCAAAGGGATCTGATGCCTCTGACCTCCACAGGTACCACACTCATGTACACACACCCCGGCACAGAGATACATGCATGCACACACATGCATGACCTCCACAGGTACCTATATTTATGTACACATCCCAACACAGAGACTCATGTATGCACACACATGCATGACCTCCACAGGTACCTACACTCAGGTACATATACCCTGACACAGAGATACATGTATGCACATACTGTCCTAAATCTCTCCAGCCCCCAAACTCACCTCCCTGCCCCCAGCTTCTCTGATCCCTATATAATCTTAGCCATTATGGCTACCCTGCCTCTTGACTCTCTCAGTCTTTTGGCTCCTGGCTAGCTCCACTCCAGAATCTCTCGTGCTTTGCTTGCCGCCTCTCTTCTCTCTTGCCCGCTCCATTGCTGGGTTCAGTCTGCTGACCATGTTCAATCTGGACTCTTCCAGATGCCTCTGGCTGTTCTCTCCCTCATATCTACAGATATATAATAAACCTTTTCCTCAGTCATACCTAGGAGAGGTCACGTCCTCATTTTTTCATTCAAAAAGTAAGAGGTGGATAGTTGGGAAGAGGAAGGGACAGGAGGGGGCAGGGCAGGGGCTCCCCAAGGGATATGAACGTAATCACAACACATGATGTGTGTATGTATGAAAATACGATACTGGAGTAAGCTGTGGGCTACACTCGGGCTCACTGGTTAAGAGCATCATTGCTCTACTAGACTAGAGTTCAAACCCCAGCACCCACGTGAGGCTCACGGACGTCTGTAATTCCAGCTCTGAGAGACCCAATGGATCCTATGGCCTCTGTGGGCACCTGCACATGTATGTATGCATAAATACACACATAAATAAAATACTTTTGGAAAAAGCCATTATTATTTACAACTAATCTATTTAAATAAAAGTTTTTAAAACTGTGTGTGTACGTGCAGGTCGCGTGGGCGTGGCACATGGGTGATAAAGAGCCCCTGTGTCATCAGGCCAACAGGGCATCCACGCGCAACTTTACAGAGTCAAATAAAGATCGCTAAAAGATATATGGAGCAGGAAAAGGTGCTGCGTTAGAGTTACTGGTTTTGTTTAATGTTTCAACATGTACGACAAGCACCTCAGACAATTGCTAAGAATGTATAAACCGGGGAAAGATTGATGCCCAAATATTTATTCATTACACCTGGTGTCACGAACCTGTTGAAATCATAAAGCTATATAATACTAAATCTAGTAATAATTATTAAATGTCTAGGTTATTTCTAAAATTAAAAAACAAGCCAGGTGGTGGTGGCGCACACCTTTAATTCCAGCATTTGGGAGGCAGAGGCAGGCAGATCCCTAAGTTTGAGGCCAGCCTAGTCTACAGAGAGAGTTCCAGGACAATCAGGGCTACACAGAGGAACCCTGTATCAAACAAACAAACAAACAAGGAAAAAGTGTTATGTATGAGAAAGAACATGCTTCTATAAAAATTACCAATCTATACAATAACTAAGGGCTGATAACCACACCAAGCAGGAAGAAGAGGAACAGCTGTGTGGGGATATGACGCCTACTCTATTAGAGCACACAACGTGCTGAGGGGGAAAGCCCAGTTCAGCACTAAAGATGACAGTGTTTCTCAAAAGCATGTGAGGCCAAGGACTGGCACAGCCCGAGAACAGGCTGGGGAAGCATGGATAGGATTTTCAGATGGACCAGAACTTGTGAAAGACTGCAAGTGTGACCAACTTGGGGAAACTACTTACAGATTTTCTTATCCCCTGTGCACGAACAACAGCGTTCACAGAGCATCGCTCTGCTCTGCACAGGAATGTGTGAGTTTCTGGCACTTTCTATTGTCTAGAAAACAATGAGCCCATCTTTCTTGTGCTTTGTGCGTGCATGCGTGCGTGCGTGCGTGCGTGCGTGCGTGCGTGTGTGTGTGTGTGTGTGTGTGTAGCCCAGTCGTTAAAAGCACTGGCTGCTCTTCCAGAGGACTCTGGTTCAATTCCGAGCACCCCCACAATTCTCTGTAACTCTAATCCCCAGGGATCCAATGCCCTCTTCTGGCCTTTACAGGCACTGCATGTATGCAGTGCATCAACATGAGCCTATGGGGGTCACTGTCACTCAACCACCACACCAGGTGAATTGTTCATCATCAAAGGAAGTCAGGATAGGAATTCAAACATGGCAGGAACCTGGAGGCAGGAGGCGATGCAGAGGCCATGGAGAGGAGCTGCTTACTGACTTGCTCCTCATGGTTTGCTCAGACTCTTTTTCTCTCTCCCTTCCTCCTTCCCTTCCTCTTTCCCTCCTTTTATTTTATTTTTTTCTCCCTGAGACAGAGCTTGTCAGTATAATAGCCCCGACTGTCCTAGAACTCTCTGTAGACCAGGCTGGCCTCAAACTCAAGAGATCCGATCTGTCTGTCTCTGCCTCTGATTGCTAGGACTAGGCATGCGCCACCATGTCCATCTCAGCCTGCTTTCTTTTAGAATCCAGGACCACCAGCCCAGGGGTGGCACCACCCACAATGGTCTAGGCACTCGCCCACCAACCACTAAATAAGAAAATACCCCACAGCCCCATTTTAGGTAAGCACTTTCTTAGCTGAGGCTCCCTCCTCTCAGATGGCTCCAGCTTCTGTCAAATTGATATAAAACTAGCCAGTCTAAGCCCCTTGGTCAAATCCTCATGGTTCTTCAGATCCTCAAGACAAACTGGGCATCTGGCACCTGCAAATGTGTCACCTCAGCTTGCTCCCTCCTCCTCAATGCTGTGAGCAGACAGAAACCCAGGAGCGTCAGAATGCAGCTCTGGTTCTCCCTAGGAAAATCTGCTTGTCTTTAACACAGAAGCCTTCCGTCTGCTGCCAAAAATAAGACAAAGTCGGGGTGCTTCGCAGAAAGTTTAGATTTTTTTAAATTAAGAATGAATAACTCTGAACCTGATTTCTACAAAGCAGATTTGTGGCAACTTTGTCACTTCTGTGTCCTGTGTGCTTGTGTGAACGGGTTTTCAGACCCCACATCAGAGCTGCTATGAATCTCCATGGCTCCAGCCCCTCTACCCTAGCCCCATCGTAGCCTCACTCCCTCCTCTCTGCCTTTAGTCCCTCTCAGGTTCCAGAAGCAGACCACGCTTGTAGCCTGCTGACCACGACAATTCTGGTGGTGTCACCTGCAAGGAGCTAGCCACGGGGCTCTCTTGCCCCAGCCTAGACTGACTCAGTCACAATCTGCATTTTGTACCAACATTAGGGACTGATCCAGACTGCTAGAGTTAGGAGGCCTTGCTCACTGGCTCTGGTTTGCTTGTCTCCCTAAGTTTACTGAATTCTAGACAAGGCTACCTTCCCACTCCTCCCTGCTTTTTTTTTACACTTCTTTATTAATTATGTAGGTTTCCTTGTAAGTTTTTATTTGTTTCCAATTGCTTGATGGGGCCTCTAGAGGGGCCGAAGGAAAAGTTGTGACTGGGCAGCAACTCAGCAAGAGATTCGAGTTTTCAGTCAAATCAGAAACACTGGAATGACAAACAGTTCTTATGGTTGTTTGTTGGCTGCTTGATTGGTTGGTTTTGGGGACAAGGTTTCTCTGTGTAGCTCTGGCTGTCCTGAAACTCACTCTGTAGAGCAGGCTGGCCTCAAACTCACCTGCCTCTGCCTCCTGAGTGCTGGGATTTAAGGCGTGCGCCAGCACCGCCTGGCCAAGTCTGCTTGTTTCTCTGTTGTTTGCAATGATCCTCTAAGTGCAGAAGTGAAAAACCATGGCAGATGTTTCAGAAGCTAATGGAGCAGGTCCTCACGCCGGTATCTCTTGGTGGTTTGATTGGTTGCCCAACATTTGGAAAGGACAGACGCCGCTGCCTCTGAGTCCGAGGGCCAGCATCCTGCCAGAAACACTGCCACTCACAAGGCAAATGAGAAGCTCCAGCAAGGCAGAGGACCAAACTGTGTCTCTGCGTTATTCTGGCTGGTTCTAATTTTAGCATTGCAACTTTGCTGTACATTTGTCCCAGTCAGCCATCCAAGAATTGTGGAAATTAATGTCAATGTTATGAAAGTTCCACAGATGGCTGAACCAAAGCCGATGGGGAAATGAGCTGGTTCTGATCTTTCCAATTCTCAAAGGCCCAACGTTCTCTCTCTCTCTTAAAATAAATGTCCTCAGTAAGATGCTATCCCAGGTAATCTTTTTCCCTGCTAGAAACTGGATACTCATTAAATTCGGCTTAAATCAATGGTTCTCATAGCTAGATGCACACGAGAACCCCAGGAAATCTGCCTCTCTGCTGGAGAGATCTGATTCCATTTGTGGGAGGCTGGGGCATGCAGCAAGTCTCCTGCTCTGCAGTGCCGAGTGTCAATGCTTGAACCATGTACCCTGGACATGGCGCTGTAAGAGTGGCTTGGGCACTCAGGCTTTGAGCTCTTAGCAAATTTGCCCATCATCATCCTCAGACTGTTGCCAGTGTCTCCACTCTCTCACTCAGATGACTGCTGTAATTCTGGGGATTAAAAAAAATCAGTGAAGGAAGTGAAATCAAAATCACTTCTCTTTCAGCTGGCAAAATGGTTCAGTGGATAAAGGTGCCTGCTGCCAAGCTCGATGGCCTGAGTTGGATCCCTGGAAGGAATCCATATGGTGGTAAGGAGAGAACCAATTCCTAGAAGTTGTGTCTTTCCTAAACATATTCCAAGTCACACATAAACACACACACACACAACATGCACACACACAAACTTGAGAATGAGTGAGTGACAGAGTGAATAAATGTAGGGGCTGGAGAGATGGTTCAGCAGTTAAGAGCACTTGTTGCTCTTGCAGAGAACCTGGGTTCAATTCCCAGCACCTACATGCAGTTTACAGCCATTCCAAAGTCCTCTTCTGACACCAAACATGTAAGTGGTGCACACATATGCAAACAGGTAAAACACTCATGCATATAAAATAAATCTAAAAAATTAAAATTAAATTTAAAATGTTTTTGTTTGTTTGGTTGGTTGGTTTTTTGAGACAGGGTTTCCCTTTGTAACAGCACTGGATGTTCTGGAACTAGCTCTGAGGACCAGGCTGGTCTGGAACTCACAGAGATCCACTGGCCTCTGCCTCCCAAGTGCTGGGATTAAAGGCATAATTTCTTTTTTTTTTTTAAGAATCTAACTTTCAGTCAGGCGATGGTGTTGCATGCCTTTAATCCCAGCACTCGGGAGGCAGAGACAGGCAGATCTCTGTGAGTTTGAGGCCAGCCTGGTCTATAGAGCAAGTTTCAGGACAGGCTCCAAAGCTACAGAGAAACCCTGTCTCAAAAAAACAAAAACAAAGAATCTCACTTTCCTTCCCTAGGCTAAAAGAGCCACATTAGGGCTTCTTATCATTGGATGTAGGACATTCCCAGCAATTCTCTCCCTACCAGGCTTCCTCAGCATTAATCTTCAACAGCTATAGCACAATATCAAAACCAAAAAAGTACCTGCTACAAACCATCGAACCCCCATTTTACCAGCGTAGACTCCTTTGTGTCTGTGCAGGGTGTGTCTGTGTGCAGTTCTACATGTGCAGCCTCTTGCAGCCACCCTCCTAATCAAAAGAACCCCACTCTACTACTGCTATGGTTTCAGTGGGGATGGAAAATGGGGTCCCCAGCTGGGGGTACTATTCTGTGATTTTCAAAAAGTGTTTTTAGATTTACAGGTATGAATGTTTTGCCTGCATGTATGCACACACATCATATGTGTGCCTCATGTCCCCAGAGGTAAGAAGAGGTATCCCGTCCTTTGAAATTACAGATGGTTGTAACCCATCATATGGGTGCTGGAAACTCAACTAGGGTCCTCTGCAAGAAGCTCTAAACTGCTGAGCCATCTCTCCAGCCCCATTTTGTAATTTTTTTTTTTAGGAGGTGAGGCCTAGTGGAAGACAAGGGCCACTAGAAACTTGACCTTAGGGTCATAGCTCATCCTACGGTCCTCTCTCTGCTGTTCATCTCTGTTCATCATTACTGATATTCTGCTCCCACATGGGGCAAAGAAAGTTTGAATTGAGCCCTTTGAAACCGCAATGTAGTGTTAGGAGCGGCGAGGCTGCGTCCCCGGTACCCGGCCGCCTGCATGGCTAGCTTATGCCCTGAAATAATTACACAGAAACTGTATTCTTTTAAACACTGCCTGGCCCGTTATCTGTAGCCTCTTATTGGCTAGCTCTTACATATTAATCTAACCCATTTCTAATAATCTGTGTAGCCCATGAGCTGGCTTACCAGGAAAGATCTTAACCTGCGTCTGGAGTGGGAGAATCATGGCGACTCCTTGACTCAGCTTCTTTCTCCCAGCATTCTGTTCTGTTTACTCCACCCATCTAAGGGTTGGCCTATCAAGGGGCCTAGGCAGTTTCTTTGTTAGTAAGAAATCACTCCCACATCACCACAAGCAAAATAAATCTAAGTGGCTTTGGTTATTTAGGTCAATGCTACTCAGTAAAAACTAATCCAGCGTCGTCACAGGGTCCCCCTTGTTGCTCCTTCACCCCATCTCATCCTCACTCTTTAACCATTTTGGTTTTTTTTTGTGCCTGTGTTGTTTTTATTTGTGTGTTTATGTCCGTGCGAACATAAGACACGCATGTACAGGTACCCAAAGAATCCAGAAGACTGTATGAGGAGTTACAGGCAGTTGTGAGCCACCCTACATGAACCCTGGGAACTGAACTCAGGACCTCTGAAAGAGCATTGTGTTCTTCACTACTGAGCCATCTCTATAAGAATGCTGGGTTGTTTTGAATTGTTATATTGCATATATCCTTTGAGACTGGGATTGTCACACAGTATAATATTCTTGTGGTTATACAAGGCATTGATAGTACAGAGTTTGTTGTAGTTAGTTGCACGGTATCCTCCTGCATGCAAACACCATCATGTTTAAATAGTCACCCACTGAGGGATGTTTGCATAGTGCCTGAGTGTGCTTCCTGCTGCTGTGATCAAACGCTGGCTAAAAGCAAGTTGGTGGAGGAAAGGCTCTGAGTGGCTTACAAGTTACTGTCTATCATCAAGGGAGTCAAGTGAGGAACTCAAGGTAGAAATCTGGAGGCAGGAGCTGAAGCAGAGAACATGGAGAAAAACTGTTTACTGGTTTCCTTCTCTGGTTTGCCCAGCTACTTTCTTACATAGCTGTGGTTTGAATGAGAATAGCCCCCATTGGCTCATATGTTTGAATACTTGGGCTCCAGTTGGTGGAACTGTTTGGGAAGGATTAGGAGGTGTGACACTGGGGCTGGGCTTTGAACTTTCAAGACTCCCAGTTAGCTCTCTGCACTGGTTACAGATTAAGGTGTGAGCTCTCAACCTCTGCCCTAGCGCCATGCCTGCCTGCCTGCTGCCATGATCCCTGGCATGGCGGTCAAAGATTCTAGCCCTCTGAAACTGTTAGCCCCCGATAAATTGTTTCCTCTATGAAGTTGCTTTGGTCACAGTGTCTCGTTACAGCAACAGAAAAGCAACTAAGATGATAGCCAAGACCCTTCTGCCTCAGAATGGCACTGCAGTGAGTTGGGCCCTACTACAACAATAAGATTCCACCGACATGCCCACAGGCTAATCAATATGGGGTAGGCAATCCACAACTGAGGTACCTTCACTCAGATGACTAGTATCAAAAAGCATGAGTAGATTACAGGTTTTGGACTATCAGAATTTATAAATTAAAATTAATTTCTCTGGGGTAAATTCAGAAGATGCTAAGTTACACAGCAAGCTCACTTTAGTAGGGTTCTGTATCGTTGTTTGCTTGTTTTTGATCTGTTTCTACCTCGAAAGGGCTGGGATTACAGGTGTGTACCACACCTGGTTCTATGTGGTGTTGGGGATTGAACCCAGGACAAGGCACATATCCTTTGGTCATTTTATTTTTTCCAAAGCGGGTTTCTCTGTGTAATAGCCCTATCATGGAATAAGCTCTGTAGACCAGGCTGATCTCGAACTCACAGATGCACCTGCCTCTGCTGGGATTAAAGGCTACCACCACCCAGCTGTCATTTTCTAATTGGGAAGAAAGTTCTTTCAATGACTGTAAAAAACAGTCTGCCTTTCAACCACTTTCAATATAGACAGATAATAGATTTAAATCCATTAAAGTAAGAAAGCTTGTTTAACAAACAAAAAAACCCTAGCTCTGAAATCACCTTTTAGACACTGAAAGGTTGGTAATGGCACATCTTTCAGTTTAAGATAGAGATGGGATGGATCTATTGTAAGGAAGAACTGGTTCTATGCAAAGGGGTTGCAGCCCAGGTCTGAACCTGAGTCCACAGGACAGCTCTTCCAGTAGAGCAGGCTCGAGATAGTGGGCATGAGATGATGTTCTTGGTGACCCAGCCAGCCCCTTCCATTTTCTAGAACATTCTCCCTTATACAGTCTCTTAATTATTGGCTTTAAACGTGCTCCATGAACAACACAGATTGGCATTTGAATACCACTTGTAGCCTTGCCAAGTTGACACATAAATTGAGCATCACCGGTCCCATATCTGTACCATTTATAGCTAATAATTTCCTTTTTCAGTCACAGATTTTTTATTTGTATTTCTCCTTTTCTATTTCTTGTCATTTTCACCAGGGATTTTTCTAAAGTATTGTTTTTTCTGGCTGTTTTATACTATTGTCTACTTTCTGTCTATGTTCTCTCTCTGTAGACTATCATCAAAGATTAAGGAAAAATTAGATCAGCCACACCTTCTGCCTTTTGTGGCAATGACACACGTTGAGTTTCAGGCTTGTGTTGTTTCAAAATGACTACTTGTTTTTGTCATTTCCTATATGGAACATGAGTTTATACTAAACACTGTGAGGCCAGTTAGTTTCTTACTACAGGATCATGTATCAAAGAATAAATCCCCCTGGAGCTGGAGAGATGGCTCAGTGGTTAAGAGCACTACAGCACTACTGCTCTTCAAGAGGACCAGGGTTCGATTCCCAGCACCCACATGGCAGCTCACAGCTGTCTGTAACTCAGTCCCAGGGATCCAACACCCTCATACAGACAAAACAGGCAAAACACAAATGTACATAAAATAGAAACAATTTTTAAAAAAGAGATACCCCCAATTATGTTTGAGATCGAGTTGTCCACAAAGTTTGTGTGGGGATGGGAGAGGCAGAAGATGGGAAAGCAACATACATACTTTGGATTTGATTTTTTTCTTTTTTTCTTCTATTTTGTTTGTTGAGACAGGGGCTTACTATGCAGTCCTGGGAGTTTTTCGAAATAGGGTCTCGCTATATAGCTCTGAACGGCCTCATACACAGATTCCCCGGGCTTCGCAGCGC
This sequence comes from Alexandromys fortis, assembly GCF_014885135.2. NCBI lineage: Eukaryota > Metazoa > Chordata > Mammalia > Rodentia > Cricetidae > Alexandromys > Alexandromys fortis. Next base: position 2,362,858 of record NW_026068016.1, read on the forward strand.
TGAGGTTAAAGGCATGCACCACCATGCTTGACCATACAGCTCAGCATTCACTCCATGAGGCCATGTAAACTGTAGCTCTCTCAATGAGCTCCAGTCCTGCAGGTGTGACCTGGCTGGTTTTTGCTGTCTTACCATTACAGCAGGTACAGTTCCCCGCACAAAACCCTCACAAGCCTGGGCCACTGACATTCCCGCATGAAAGCGGGGTAGGTCTCAGGGCTCAGCAAGTGAGTGCCTCTGCCCAGGGTATGTGTCCTCTTTAGTTTCTTGTCAACTCGACACAAGTTAGATCACCTGCAAAAAGGAATCTCGATTGAAAAGGTGCCTTTCAAATTGGTCTGTAAGCAAGTCTGTGAGGTATTTTCTGATGATGTGACTGATGTGAGCGGGACCAAGCCGCTGTGGGCAGAGAGTCCTGGGTGACATAAGAAAACACGCTGAAGTCATGGGGGGTAAGCAGGTAAGTTTAATGGTCTGTTTCAGTTCCTGCCTCTAGGCTCCTGCCTTGAGTTTCTTCATCATCTTCTCTTCAAGGTCTACTATAAGGTGTAAAACCAAATACACCCTTCTGTCCCAAGTTGCTTTTGGTCATAATCTTTATCATGTCCTTGAGCTGCAGTGAGTCCTTCCTAACCTTGGTCACTGTGGGATAAGAACCATCCTTTGGCTCCTGTACATCTGAATTTTCAATTTATTTGATCCTTTCCACCTATTCCTACCCCGATTGTGAGTCTTCTCACCTTATAATCTGCACTCACACTTTAGCTGTGTGTTCTGGTTCATGCTAATCTCTGCTTAGAACAAAGTGAGGGGCCGAGGAGACGGCTGAGGTCCCCAGAACCCACGTGCAGCTGAGCACAGCACACATCTGCAGTCCCAGGGCTCCTAGTGAGATGAGAGCAGAGATAGGAGAATCCCCAGCTGCTCACGGGGCCACTGCAGAATCCATGCAAAGCCGAGGCTATGACTGAAACCTAAGGTACGACACCTTAACCTGCACTCACACATCAAACACATGCACGTACCACCCCAAATGTACAGAATAAACTGCCTGTTTAAAAGAGCAGTTAGACACTTCCCTTTTCTCTAACACCTTATCGAGCTTCCAAAGACTCAGCAGAGCCCTGCTGCTGCTGATAAGAAAGCAGCACCCAGCAGCACGGATGCTTACACAGCCACAATCTCTGAGTAAGGCCTTCAGCCTTTCTCAGCCGAGCAAATGCTGTGGCAGAAGGTGGGACACGGAAAGACGATGTAAACACCACTGTGCAAATGAGAAGGTTTTATTTATTTAACAGACCCAGGCTGTACAAACAACAGAAAGCCATACATTAAAAAAGTTCCTAGGCACACAAATTAACATACCTCATTTACAAATTATTTACACTTTTGGGGCCCATATTAAAAACCACAGTCCCCAGGTAAGGCTGACAAGAAAGTAATCCATAATAACTCACTTGGGAAGCCGATGACCATGGCACTTCTACTACGAAACATAATGGAGGAAGGAAACCCTGGAAGGTTCTGTAATGCACAGAGGTCTTAAGATGGAGACTTTTAATGATTTTTAAAGAAACAGTAAAAATGGCTTGCCCGGGGACATGATGGCATCCCCGGCAGAAACTGCAATCATGACATTTCTGTCTGGGGAAGGCAAGTGATCTACACAGACAGCTCTTACGCTCTTACCGTTTGGTTTTTGCGGCACTAAGAATGGAACCCAGGGCCTTGCGCCTGCTAGACAAGCACTCCAACTCCGAGCTGAGCCCCCGCCCACTGCACTGTCTCTAGACACACAGGATAATAACACGTTCCCTGAAGACTGAAACAAGTCCAGGGTCCACCAAAAGCCAGAGCCAAGTTTGAGTATTTCCTGACTCTTCCATTCCTTATTCCTGCTTGAATGCAAAAGCTGACAGTTTCTGGTTGGCAGAAAGATCTAACGCTTTTTGCTTTTTAGACAGATCCAGATTCTCCTTGGCTGCTTCCTCCTGGTTTTCTGCCTCGCAGATCTCACGTTTTCGCTTCTTTGCTTCAGCTCCATCACTGGCAACCTCTCCCTTGGCCTTGTTGGTCCATGCCTTTGTAAAACATTTGGGTGAAGAGATTTTTATGCACGAAGGAAAAAAATAGAATGAAAATGGTCTATTTACTTCCATGAGTAATGTTCTTGTATACAGAACAGTAATTAGCACTGAATTTTTAAGTTTATCATTAAAGGTTCTAATTGTTGACGGATTTAAATTTCTTATTCTGTGGGAGAAGATATTTGCAAACTAACCATCTGAACAAGGGTTATGTATCCATAATATTTTAGCAACTTTGAAAACTCAATAGCAAAACTCCAAACAGTCAGGTTAAAAATACACAATAGATTCTATGCAAATATTCTCAAGATACACAGAAATGGCCAACGGGCACACAAAAAGGCTCAGCCTATCTAATCATCAGGGTCCAAATCACAACTCACTGAGGTAATGTCCACACAGGTGTGATTCTAGACACTTGTAATTCTGGACACTTGGGGGGCTGCTGAGACAGGACTGTCAGGAACTCAAGGGAGTCTAGGATAATTAATTAGATACTGGCTCAACAAACAACAACCATATATACTCGGGGGTTGGAGACCAAAGAAAAATGTATTTTCCTTGGGCACTAAGGACAAACATATACATGTGTGTGTGTATATACATATACATACATACATACATACATACATACATACATATATACACACACACACATATATATATATATACATACAGGCAAATATACATACATGTACTTTTTAAAAAACAATTAAAACAAAATGTAATCAGCAACTAGGTTCAACAATGTAATCTCAGTACATGGGGAATGGGAGCAACAGAGGCAGAAGGACTGCCCAGAATGTGAGGCTGGTCTTACTTTAAGTTCCAGGGCAGTCAGAGCTACAGAGCAGCCCTGTCACAAAACCAAATAATGCCCAAAGCCACAATCATGGGATGAAAATGTAGTTCCGTGGACGAGTGCTTACCTAACATTCACAAAGCTCTACATTCTATACACAGAAAAACTCCCCAAATTAAAAAACAAATACACAATCACAAATTTTGTCAAGTCTCTTCCTCTTTTCATTCATGTCAATCTGTACAGGAAAACAGCAATGCTAAGAAGGTTGTAAATGCAGCTAGAAATGCTGTTTTCTAGCGTCTGGACCATGCGATACCCATCACCCACAAACCCACTCAGTACCCAGTGCCTACACTGCACACCGCCTCCCCGAGGAAGGAAAGCCTAAGGTTTAAGCCTAAGGCACACCACCCACATTCCAGCCTAATTTTTGTGGGAAAGCTGGACCAGAGCACCAAAATTTTCCAACAAAAGGAAGTATTCTCATGTGAGCAGATAGCATTACAATTTTTCTACTTTAATGGGCTTGAAAGTAGTTTAAAGTTTAAATTAAATTCATTTTTGCTTACTAATCCTTTTGTTTTCAGTTCATAACTAAAGCATCTTTTGGGGAGAGTAGGTCCCTAACTAAGGACACACATTTACAGAGGTAACTTCTAAAATTATCCATGGGTACTCAGTAACAACAAGTCTATTTGTCAAAATTCACCCACATCTAATTTCTTCTCCTTTCAAACCTGGAAAGTCCACCGAGCTTTCATCTCAGCACAATAGCCCTTACCTTCCTCTCTTCAGCAGACAATACTCTAAATCGAATCATTCCCTCTTTTATTATGTCCGCTTCATCTGAAAAGTCAGGGTTGTCACTCAAAATATGACTTCTGTTTTCTTCCAGCCACATCTGGAACCCGGTCTTTGGCCTAAAATAATAATTATAGGAAAAAAATTATAGGAAATATACTGTGTAAAGTGTCTCATGATCTTTGAAACTAGTAACTAACCAGCCACTCACGACTCACATAAAGTAAGGGAGACACACTATATTAGTCAATAATATCCATATTTCTTTCAACAGCCTAGGCACTGCAGGATCATTAGTGAAGAAGCCTTTGTATGGTCAAGTCATCTGTCAGAGCAGAAACACGGACTCTGCATTTTCAGTTCTTGTGTGTTTATAGGTTCAAGGTTTCCAAACTCTCTGAGCTTCCTGAGGCCGCGTGGCCTGAGAACTCCTCCAGCTGTCATTCATAGGCTTGTTACTCGGCAAAGCAGCAATCTGAAACCCTGCTGACTTCTCAGCCTTCCCATCTCCACACCCGCTCACCACTGACCTGGGTTCTTCCTGCACCATCTTTAGGGAAAGCACCGACAAAGCACACTTGTAAATTTAACTGAATTCTATTACACTTTTTGTATGCTTAAACGGTTTAGGTCATCAGAAGGTTTAATGGAAATATTTAAGTTTCTGAGCACTTGGTGTCATGCATCCTAAATGCTTTATGTGCATTGCTTTAAAGCAAAACCCTATGATTCAGAAATAATTAGTATCCCAACTGATAAACCAGGCAACTGAGACTTAGAGCGATCACAGAATAAGAGTAGGACCCGATACCAAACAGTTAAGCACTCTGACAGCAGAACCCCTATATTTAGTCCATCTGTTAGCTCCACTGTTTCTCACTAAATAATTAGCCTGAATGACAAAGACTTACAACTAAAATTTTTATTTTTAATTAATTAATGTTGAAACAAAGTAGCTCTGGCTGTCCTAGAACTTGCTTTGTAGACCTGCCTGGCCTTGAACTCATAGAGGTCTGCTTGCCCGGCCTCCCAAGTGCTGGGATTAAAGGGATGTGCCACCACACCCGGCTGGGGCCCAGCGTCTTCACGCTCCTCTGTACACTGACCTTTGGTTTTCAGAGTCTTGAGGGCATGCAGCTGGAGTTTCAGATGATAAATTTTTAGGATTTTCTTTTACTTCCTCAGTCTTATCGCCCTGTGAAGCTCTTTTCTGGAAATAGGAAGCTGCAGATGCCTATGAAACAAACAGATGTGTGAGTCTAGGGACACACACACCAACATTCAAGAAGATTGTGGGGCTAACCCAGAACGGAACACATTCCCTAGCCACACAGTGATAAACCACAGGCCTCTACTCCAGAGTGCACAAGGCCACCAAAGCAGTACCTGCTTAGACTTTGGCTTGAGCACAAGAGGCTTTATAACTGGAGATTTTTCATTATTTGCTGCTCGATTGAGAGGGATGGGCTTCCTGGACGATTTGTTCATATTGTCTAAAATATTAGTTGAACGTGTTGAATTCATTGATACAGCTGGCTCTTTGGAATTGACTAGCACCTGAAGAGGAAAGAGCATACTGTAGTTGAAAAAGAAAATAACCCCATTATAGTATGATTTTTGGAAATGAATTCATGGAGTAAACCCAGATTAAGACTGAAGCATATTGTCTCAAATACCACACCCTAAAGACAAACAGGGAGCAGCTGTCAACATCATGAGCACTCAGCACAGGGGATGAACACCTAGCAGCTAGCTGTAGACTGTAGTGATATGCCTTTGATCCCCCAGAGCCTAAGGAGGTTATTTGGAAATACCTTTTAATGATATTATTCAAACAGAAAACATCATTGGTTACCTTGAAGGGGTTTACCCGTCCTTGGCTGCTAGAGAAAACTGCACCTGTTATAAGAAGAAAACTCTCAATAGTGTTTGGTTTTTGTTTTTTGTTTTTTTTTTTTTAAATAACCTTTGATTTTCACAATACTAAATAGAATATTTTAATCTGTATTATACTGAAAACAGAGGTACTGTGTAACTCCTTTTCTTTTCTTTTTTTCTTTTGTTTTTTTAAAGGCAAGAGTCTCTCTAAGTCTGAGTGACTGGCCTAGAACTATTTATTATGTAAACCTGACTGGCCTCAAACTTACAGCAATCTCCAGTCTCTGTCTCTCTAGTGCTCGTATTGAAAGTGTGTGCTGCCACACCCAGTCCACATGGAACTTTAACAAACACAGACCTCTTTCCTTCTACTAACTAACAAACACAGACCTCTTTCCTTCTTCCAAGACAAAATAACATTAGATGGGAACTATCCCGATTTGCTGCTGTGAGACACACTGTGACCATGTAACATGGCGTTTAGGTTAGTAATCCCTTGAATGTGGACACCCACGTCCACTACCAAGGAACAACCTACTGATGCCTCTTTCCCCATCTTCTGACATTTACCCCTTCATCTGCCTCTCTCAAGAACAAAACAAACTCTTTACACTTCCAACTACCATCTTCTCTTACAATCCCACTAACATCGCCTCCTTGCCCATACATCCTCCACAGGTCCAGCCCTCCTACACGACAGCTAAAGCCCCAACCCATTTCTATGTGACCAAATGTGGTGGCTACTGCCTGCCTTTATTTGACCTCTCAATGCTTTCTATAGACTGGATTCTCCCTTCAGTATTTCCTCCCATCGACTCTTTAGACACTCCATCCCAGACCTGGCCCTTTCTCTCTGGACCAGTGGTCTCCCTCTCAGTGCTTCCTCTCCTCTCTCCTGTACTTGATGCTTAAAGGCTAGAAAGTCGCTCGACTGAGGCTCCTGGTTCTTGCTTTACAAACTCCCTAGTGTGTGCTCACCTATGTCTAAGGTATACACTGCTCTACTTTTGCCAGTGGTTTCAGATTTATTCCAAGAGTCTTTGAAGCAAACGCCTAACCCTGTGACCTACTTAGCTAATGTTAACACACCAGCTTCCCCTATAAACCTGTTTTCTTCTCCAGTGTTTCTGATGCTATACTGTTCTTCACTTTAGAAACACCTCAACTACGCTAGCTTTTCTTTCTAGCACCACCGCTTGCCCAAGCCAAACTACTCAGTCTCACTCGGCTGCTCCAGCAGTCTTATGTCCGCCCCACATCATCGTCGTGTGCGATGGTTCTGCTGGGCTTAGAGCTACCGTCTCCCAGGGGCTGCACAAGGAAGACCGAGATTCTTAACACCATCTAGAAAATCTTTAACATTTGCCTGCTGCCTATCCCTACAAGGCCCTACTGAACTGTTCTTTTTACCTTTTTCCTATATCCTTTTTCTGCACTCTTCAGAAGTACTGTTTCCTCTGCCCCTGCTGCCACCCACAAAAATCTCCATCTGGGGCAAGTCTGCCGTCAGCGTTCTCTGAGAACGTTCTCTGGTACCTAGCCTCTTCTGACTGGATTACAGCCATTGTTATATGCTCCAAGTTTACATAGATTTCTCACCTGATTTAAGAGCTGGCATATCAGGTGAATTTGCACTTTGGAATAAGTTCTGTCCTATAATTAAACAATATAATGTCAGTGAGGAAAATGAAGTCATCCTTGATATTCAACACCTAGACAGCAGAGATACTTTGAAAAAACATGGACATTTAATTTACCTTAGTCAACCATGGAAAAGCCAATGCTCACGATGCCTTTCGTCTTTTATTTATTTAATTTATTGTTGTTGTGGAAGGCACTCTGCACATAGAGGGCAGAAGACAACTTTCTACAGGCAGTTCTATCTGCCTTTTGGTGTGCTCTGGAGGTGGCACTCAGGTGGCCAGCATGGCACGGCAAGCGCCATCACCTGCTGAGCCCCCTTAGCTTTCATTACTTGAAAAAAAATGTCTCACCGTGGTTGTGTGGCTCTGGCCTTTCTTCTGGAACAGTCTCTTCTCTTTCTTCAGTGTCTTCTTCAGCTTGATTTCTGGCCCGTGGCTGACTCCATTCTGTAGTGGTATGACTGTAACTGAAGAGTAATAGAATGATTCCATAAGCGACAAACACAAGACCAATTCATACGCAGGACAGTAAAAGAAAAATCAAATAGCTGTTGTTCTTTTACCCAGCATTCAGTTTCTTTCTGAAATCCTCTTCTTTCTCCTCTTCTGTCTGGGTTTCTGCCAACTCAGCTGCCTTCTCTGCAGCGAGCTCACTAAGTTTTTGAGCCAATATTAATTTCCGAGAGCGAGAAGCATACTTAATGGCTAAGTTCACAGCATTTTGAGTCATTAGATTGGCCAGCTCCACACAGCGAAATTCTCGTTCCAGTTTACAAGAAAGCTAATGGGGAGAATCACAATCAAATCATGGTTAAGTAGAACTCAGGAAAACAAAAAGCTGGCAGGACTGGCAGACAGAATGTCTTCTGAGTGCACTGCCTCACTGCCTCACGTCCACAAAACTGAAAAGCGTCTTGTATTCACGGTGGGCTGGCCTGACGCCCACAGCATTTCTCAGTGGCGTAAATAAATAAAATAGTAGTGCATTTACCACAGCAGCTTAGACGCACCGAGACACGACACATTTCAGGTGTTAGCTATACTGGATGGCAGCTGTCCTTCAAAATTCAAATGTAGTTCTCCTGCACCATCAATCCCAATAGGGCAGGGAATTTTGAAGAGCGAATTAAAACAAAGACCGGTTATTACTTTGCTCAGAACTAGCAAACAGATGCTTCCACGTGAATTTGGATGGGAGAAGTAGGCATCCTTAAGATTTCATGTATGTCTACGATCTTCAGCCACCAGAAACAGCCATACAACCTCTAAATTAATATGTGCAATTCTTATGCCTTTTATACAAACAGGGGGATGGCTCAGTGGTTACGAATAAAGAGCTTCAGTAGGCCTGCACATGGCAAACACAGCTGTCAGGCCTTGCCCTTTCCCCTTTCCTCCTCCTCACTAAACCACAGATTATATTTCTGAAGCTAGTCACCAAGGTCTAGCCCCTTATTTTGCCACTTCCTCTTCCTGAGCCTAACTACCAAGGTACAGCTATCAATGTATTGAAGGTTAGCAATCAAAAGCCCACCTTTTGGCTACCCTAATTAACATGCTCAATTAAAATAAACCAACTCACCCTAACACAGGGCTTCCCTTTTTTCACTGATAAACTTATATTTGACTATGAGTCACGACTGTCTCCTTCTATCCAGAGGTGGTCCTTTGTCCCACCAGGACAAATATACCTTCCCCTCTCTCTCATCCTCTGTCTCCTGTCTTTGTCTCTTATTCCTTGCCCTTTGACCCTCTGGGGCAAATAAATCTCCTAGGTGATGAGAATTTGGTCTTGGGGTATCCTGTGTCAATTCCAGTTCTTTCAAAGAACACTTGCTGCTCTTAAACGAATGTTCCTCCTCTTCCTCCTCCTCCTCCTTCTCCTCCTCCTCCTCCTCCTCCTCCTCCTCAGGCCTTTATGATCACCAGGCACTCACACGGTGGTACACATGCACACATGCAGACAAGTACTCGTTCGCATAAAATAAAAATAAACATTAAAAAGGAAGACAAGGAGGAAGAACAACAACATTCATGTAATACATCTTAGAAAATACCAGTTCTTCTTTTTGGTTTGAATTCTGAAAATTCAGCACATGACAACCCAAGCTCAAAATGAGCTCCTGACACTCTGAAGGACACTAGAAGTCTTGGAACTCACGGTGCACGAGCATTTTATGATTTACACCCCTGACCTATGAGCATGAAGCTCTACATATTCACCTGAGCCTCCCCAAGAGTGCTGGTACATAAGCCCAGAGTAGTACTTCTAGTCAAGGTGGAACTCTGACTCAGAGGGCAGTGCAGTTCTCCCTCAAAGGTCAGCAGTGCACATCCAGTGGAAAGACATGGATTACATACATGGCCATCCAGTGGAAAGACATGGATTACATACATGGACATCCAGTGGAAAGACATGGATTACATACATGGACATCCAGTGGAAAGACATGGGATTACACACATGGCCATCCAGTGGAAAGACATGGGATTACATACACGGACATCCTGTGGAAAGACATGGGATTACATACACGGACATCCTGTGGAAAGACATGGGATTACATACATGGACATCCAGTGGAAAGACATGGGATTACATACATGGCTATCCAGTGGAAAGACATGGGATGTCCAACCCTGGAGATCTAGAACAGACCACACCTAAAGTTGTGTTGTGGCGCAGACAAGCAGGAGTCACAATGGCTCTCAGGCTGTGAGTCATGGGGAGCACCTGCTGGAGCACAGCACCAGGAAAGGCTACTCTCCACCTATGGCCTTAGCTACAGGGCAACATTTCAAATATTTCAACTGTGCCATCAAGAGAGAGATGAAACTTTAAGGAAAAAATAAAATCTATGAATCCTGGAGGATAAATTTAGTGTTTATCTAAGTATCTTTAAGAAATATTACCTAGGGCTGGGCATGGTGATATACCTTTGCTCACTCGGGAGGCAGAGACAGGCGGGTCTCTGTGAGTTTGAGGCCAGGTTGGTCTACAGAGCGAGTTCCAGGACAGCCAGGGCTACACAGAGAAACACCCTGTCTTAAAGTATAAAAAGATCTCAAGCTAAGAAAATAATTAAATTTTGTTTCGGCATATTTCACTCACCGCAAGCATTTTCATCAGCAGTTCCTGCTGCTCTTTTACCGCCTGATGTTTAGTGCTCTCCTCATACTCATAACCATGTTTAGCCAGGTAGTCGAGGTAGTTGTGAAACAGGGCCGAATGCCAAAACTGTTCCTGTAACACAGATCCAAGTGCATCAAACCACCATTCCCTTAGCACTCAACCCACCCCTCAAGGATCAGGTCCATCTTAAGATAGTGGTTTTAAAATATTTTCTGAAAAACTCCTTTGTATATATACTTATTTTACAACTCTAATTTCAATGTGCATTGTAGCTTAGCTTTATGGTCTAGTTTTTATTTTTTTAAAAAAAGGTGTCTATGTGTGTATGTGTATAAGACTGTGATTTCTTATATTAGTACTCAGAGAACTTGGAAAACTAGTTCCTAGACGACTTGCTTTCTAACTCGAATGACTAACTGCGAGGTTTCAAGTCTTTTACGACAACGGGCTAGGTCTAGAGTCCGATGAGTTTACGGTCAGAGTGCAGCAGGCTTACCTGACCCTAGTGGGAAGGTCCCCCCAGTCATAACCCAGGCCTTAGCAGAGAGCCCTGGAAGCTGTGGCAGCAACCACAGGTGGCCGTGGGATCACAAGCAGTGCCCTACTGCATTATTTAGTTAGTCAACACTGGCCACTGTGATGACTTAAATCTCCTCTGTCACAGGCATTAACTATCACATGTAGAGTATTAAGGCATCCACATACCTCCATTTGGCCTTTCTCTGTGGCAGTCTGACAGTAAGGAAGCTTAAAGGATAATATGGCCACGGCGGGACGTGGAAGGGTGGGAGGGAACCGAGAACCTTTACAAGGGATGCACCTGTCAGTGAAAAAAGTTCCACCTTAAAGACGTTCTACAGTATCACAAAATCCGCTAAACTAAAAACTTTTCAGGAATTTGGAACTATGAGCAGTAATACTATTCTAATAGGCCTGGAGATTTCAAATGTCTTATAAACAATTCTAGTACTACTAAAAGTCCACCGGAGAAATAAGAAGCAGCCACACTCACAAATGTGTTAATTTACACGATCTATGCCCCTTTGCCACAAGATGTCATGATATATGCACACAAGATGTGTGACAGTCGGTACAAAAGAAACACAAATTTGAGCCAGGTGGTGGTGGTGCAGGCCTTTAATCCCAGCACTCGGGAGGCAGAGGCAGGTGGAACTCTGTTTAGTTCAAGGCCAATCTGATCTACAGAGTTAGTTCCAGGACAGCAAGAACTACACTGTCTACAATATCTCAAAACAAAAAATAAAAAAACACAAACTAATTTTTATCCACTAACAGTCAATGGACACTACTCACTGGTGACATGGACTGGTCTATGTGCACAAAACCATCTCATCTTCCCAGCAATTCTGGGATGGGCACTTTCTGTCTGAGAGCTGAGGGGAAATGCCTAAGTCTGACAGTGTGACCTGGCTACACGGCAGGCAGGCGGCATGACTCATGACTCAGAGACTGAGCTGTGGACCTTGACACCACACTGCCCTTCCAGAGTAACAACCCACACCTTCTTTACCACAAACACCAAGAGCAAACCGAAGCCCTGAGAAGTTTTAGTGAATCTTTCTGGTACAAGGGCAGTTAAGTTTCCTTAAATACAGCAGGAGACTACCGCAGAAAGAAAGCTGTAGGATTTCTTCTCCGGTCTGCAGTTATCTCCAGCCACACAGAGGGAAACAATCACCTCTAATGAGTGTAAATGAACAGACAGGATGGTGGCACACAGTTATCCTCTCAGCACTTGGGAGCCCGAGGCACAAAGACCACGAGTTTGAAGCCAGTCAGTCTCAAATCCTTACGAGGCTCTCAAAAAAGAAGAGGGGAAGAGGAAGCAGCAGCAGCTATGACTGAGGAGCAGTATCCAACCTCTGATAAAACCAAGGAAAGTATGAAAAGAGCCTGTCTCAATGCACAAAACTAAATACAATTTCACTTTCTTCTTTCCTTTCTATTCTTGAGCCACAGTCACAAACACATAGCCCAGGCTGACCCTGAAGTCCCAATTCTCCAACTCCACCATGCTTGTAGAAATACATTTTTCATAAGCAAACTTTTCATTGCTGGGATTAAAGGTGTGCACAGCCACCACCTGGAGTGTTTGTTTTTTTAAGCTGTATTTATTTTGTGTGTATGAGTATTATGTACACCACCTTCATGTCCATGGAGTTCAGAAGAGGGTCTCCTGGAACTGGAGTATGGATGGTTGTGAGCCACCATATGAATGAGCACTGGAAATCCAAGAGTCCAGGTTCCCTGTAAGAGAACTCTCAATGGCGGAGCCACTTCTCCAGCCCCCAAAGGCAGACTTCTTAGCACCTCAGTGTTTCAGATGTGTACGACTATCCTACATGTGGGAGCAGACCTGCAGTTCTAGCACTCGGCGCAGTGGAAAGCAGGAGTTCAAGGCTATCCATGATTACAAGGTGATCCAAGCTCCGTTTGGGCTACGTGAGATTCAATTTCAAGAAAACCACAATCATTGCTAAATTCAAAATTTTTATTCTAAATTGCGAGTATGGCCGAGTGTGAATTTGTGCAAATGTGTAAGGTGCCCAAGGAGGCTAGAAGACTGCATTGGATCCCCTGGAGCTACAGCTACAGTTGCGAACAGCACATCTTCAATCTTAGCACGTTAGAGGCAAAACAGGTGCTCTCTGGGTTCTGGGCCAGCCTGGTCTACACTGCCCCAAATAATAAGATGAAACATTCAATAACAAAATGAGTCACCTTAACTTTAGTAACTAGAGAGGCTAGCAAAATCCCTCATGGGTTCAAATCATAAGCTCCTGTTAATAGCTTTATGTCCAGAAATGGAAACATAAGAAATTTTCAAGGACAACCACACATCCTAACACCAATTAAAAAGTTAACTAATGCAGTCTCAAAAACACAACAAAACACAGCGTCTCATTACGTAACCCTGACGACCTGCAACTTGCTTCGAAGACCAGATTGATTCAAACTCAGAGATCCAGCAGCTTCTGCCTCCTGAGTGCTGTGCCACCACACCCAGATTTTTCTTTAAAAAAAATAGCATTTTTCCCTGTACTGAAGATGAAATTCGGGGTGTCTCCTACATGTTAAGCAAGTATTACTACTAAATCATATCTCCAGCCAACTAGTATAGCTTATAATACTAAGTATATCAACAATGGAATTCTGAAGATTCTAGGCAAATATGGAAATAAGCACTGAAACCTTTATGGTTTTCTATTAAATTCAATTTTGCATTGTCTGAAAAGACTGTATTTTATCTTCTCAAATCCCCATAATGTGGACTACACCCCACCTCAAACACTCCTGTTTTTGTCTCATGATCTGCCTAGAGATGCCAGGAATAGAATATAGGGACTCCTGTCTCTAGAGATACCTTATTCTGGATATTTTGCAAGTGGAATCAAACAATATATAGTCCTTTAAGACCATAATGTTTCCCAGGTTCATTTACATTATAAGTATGTATCAGTAATTTATAACTTTCTACAGCCTGATAATATAGATAGACCACATCTTAATTTTCCCTTCAGCAGTTAGCAAATGAAAAGCAAATAAATACACTGGTAGATGTGCTTGCTTCGGCAGCACATACACTACAAATACATGTATAGAGTCTCATACAAAGAGGAAGCTGGAGCCAGGCACAGGCCTGTAAGTGTGGATCCCAGCACTCAGGAGACAGAGGTGGGAGGACTGCCTGAGCCAGAGGCCAGACTCAGTTTCTCTACACTCTGTGATAGCCCACCTCAGCTGCTGGGGATGCTCATGGATCCCCACCACCCAGTAGTGATCAGATTTCCCTTTGCAGTGCTCTCGTATGTTACAGACGGGAGTCCACGTGTTCCCAAGCCCTCTGTTAAGCATTCGAACACAGCCTTCGGAATCCACGTAACAGGGGGTACCTAAACAACCAACAACAAAGAAATCACTTGAAAACACAGCTATGCACTGTTAAATAAACCTCCAAAAATACACACCAAGGATTCAACTTTCATTTCAAAAGCAAAGGTGGAGGAGATAATTCAGGGTTGCTTTCTGCAAGATTTTCATTACCACACAGACCCAACTGAAGAGAAATCCCGACTCTGACTAAAATTTATTTTAAAAAACAAAAACAAAAAACAACAGTTTCAGTGAAAACTATGCCCCTGCTGGAATATAATAGTAATTATTAGTATTATTATTTTTTTTTTTTTGGTTTTTCGAGACAGGGTTTCTTTGTGGTTTTGGCTGTCCTGGAACTAGCTCTTGTAGACCAGGCTGGTCTCGAACTCACAGAGATCCGCCTGCCTCTGCCTCCCGAGTGCTGGGATTAAAGGTGTGCGCCACCACCGCCCGGCCAACAGTAATTATTTTTAAGTCAATTCAACTTTTTAAGAAGTTCAAACATACATCTGAAACTCCTGGTTACGAAAGATACAATAATCAGCACTTGCTCTAAGGTGATGCTTTGGTTCTGTTTTTATGCCTCTTTTCTCTAACGGTCTAACTACTGTTCTGTCAAAAGCTCCCAGGTACGTGGTTCTTAGGAAGAGAGAACATCACTGTTGCCCACCTACTGTTGCTCCTCAGAACGTATGTACCCCTTTTGTTATCTTCAATCATTTCCATAGGTGCTAGACCCAGTTGGCACTTGGGGAAAGGAAAAGCTAAAGAAATGGAGGCTACTTGGAGCAGTATTATTCCGGCATAAATAAACAATAACATTCCAACAGAAACGGCTGATAAGTTAAAGATGAACCAAGGTTTTCAAGTAAACCAAATGGCCAATGAAGGACATACATCCCTAGTAAGCTATATTTAAGTCCTTGAGAGAGCTAGCAGATGCTTAAATAAGGCACCTGTCATAAACCACTGAAACAGGTCAGTAATAGAACTCCAAGAGAAATATCATGTGATCCATTAATGTAACTTTTAATCATATATAGTACTTGTTTGTTTTTGTTTTTCGAGACAGGGTTTCTCTGTGTAACAGCCCTAGCTGTCCTAGAACTAGCTCTTGTAAACCAGGCTGGCCTTGAACTCACAGAGATCTGCCCGCCTCTGCCTCCCAAGTGCTCGGATTAAAGGTATGCACCACCATCACCCAGCTTTATGTAATACTTTTAAACAAAAAATTTTAGCATTTAATCATATATGGCCAAAATATTATGACTTAACATGTATGTAGTCAATGTAAATGAAATACTCAGTTTTTTAATATTCCCTTTTTTAATACTAGTCTTTAAAATTCAGTATTCTATATCTATATCTCAATTCAGACTGGCCACATTTCAAGTGTTCAAGAGCCACACATAGATTAAACACAATTGTTGAAACTTTCTAACTTATGTATAGAATTTATTGGAAAAGACATAATTTTATTAATGATCTGTATCTTCTACTTGCTATGTAACAAATAAATACTAGGAAACATAATTTTCCAGAGTCGAAGAAATGGCTGACTGGGTACGAGCACTAGCTGCTCTTACAGAGGACCACAGTTTGGTTCTCAGGGCACACAGAGGTGGCGCACAACCACCTCTAACTATTGCTCCTCTGGATTCCATGGGCACACACATACACATAATTAAATTTTAATATAAACAGTATTTTAAGTAAACACTAAAATAATAAAGTTATTTTCTTCTTGAAATGTCTTTATTATAAAGAAAGGAAACGCTCTTGCCTTCAGCAGAAAACCCCAGCCACGCAAGGTGGGACTTCCTTGTAAGAGGAAGAGGGTCGCCATGCAGAACCTGTTTTTTCTTTTGCCCCAACTCTAGCAGCTGAACTCCAAGGCACTGATCTCCATCAAACCCTGTACCTAGAGAAATGCACCAGAGGTTATTCAGCCATAGTCAAGTCTAAATTATATTCTGGAACTAACTTACAACACATTCTTAAAACAGCACTATCTTTATAGTTAACCCACATGAGGAATCGTTCTGATACATTAGAAACAGATTAATAACTACACTGACTGTGTATGACGTGGTACTCGCTCACTCAAGAACATCTGTGGAGAACATAATCGGTACCATTCCCTGGTCACGATCTTGGGCTATATAATGTAGAAAGGAAACTGAGCAGCACGCGTCCATCACTTTCTGCTTCCTGACTACGGATATAAGGTAACCAGGGAATATAACACCCTTTACACCCCACCATGACGGACTGTGCCAGAGGAAACCCTTTCTCCCCCGAGTTGCTTATATCACGTGCTCTATACCATTATCATCATTATCATTATTATTATTGGTTTTTCAAGACAGGGTTTCTCTGTGTAGCCCTGCTATCCTGGGGTTCTCTGTTGACCAGGCTGGCCTCGAACTCAGAGATCCACCTGCCTCTCTGTCTCCCGAGTGCTGAGATCAAAGGCATGTGCCACCACCGCCCCACTCAGGTACTGTATCACAGCAACAGGAAAAGAAACTAAAACAGGGCCATTCAGAAATAGTTGGATACTCTGTCCCAAAACTCCTATCAGACCAGGCTGGCCTTGGCTCTTAGAGATCCCCTGCCTCTGCTCCCAAGTGCTGGGACTAAGCATGCCCCACCCCTGCCCGGCTTCATTCACCACTTTTTACAAGACTAAGATAGCAAGTTTTACAGTCAAGCATCCTGACACAGTCTAACCAAAGACACTTATTTGAGGAAGGAAACAAAAGGCGATCAGCTCAAGTAGCTTCCATTTTACTCAAGCTATATTACCATATAAGACAAGGAAAACCTACCTCTATGGT
Source organism: Alexandromys fortis (assembly GCF_014885135.2). NCBI lineage: Eukaryota > Metazoa > Chordata > Mammalia > Rodentia > Cricetidae > Alexandromys > Alexandromys fortis. The sequence goes on from NW_026068016.1 coordinate 2,379,942, forward strand.
AAACAATGCAAAGCTGTTCTCCGTGTCCTGCCATTGACACCACGGGTCCAGGAAGGCAGAAGATTTCTTTCTGAACGCCTCCAATAGTAAACAATCGAAGGAGCAAGGCAGTAGTAGCAGCAGCAGCCCACCCTTGACCAAGACATATGGCTTCAATATCTTCACTCTGAGGCATATCTACTATCCACTCCTTGCTTGAGTCCCAAGAACTGAAGTGCAGGCAATGAAGCTTGCTAAAAAAATAAAACAAGCCAGAAACAACTAAATTTTTATATTCTTTTACTTCCTGAAACAGGATTTGTCTATGTAGCCCTGACTATTCTACAACTAGTTCTGTAGACCAGGCTGGCTTCGAACTCACAGAGACCCGCCTACCTCTGCCTCTTGAGTGCTGGGATAAAGGTGTGCAGCTATGTGCTATTTTTATATATAACTAACCATGATGCCTAAGTTTATTTTTCTTATCTTATTACTACAATTAATTTTAAAGAAAATAATCATGAAGTTCATTTGGGGGAGGGGAGTGTGCACATGTGCATGTCTGGTGCCAGGGATACAACCACTGCCCTGAAGGTGATAAACACTCTGTGACTGTGTTTGCACCCCAAACTCATGAGATAAGCTTAAAATAATTTACATTAAATCTGTTGACTCATATTTTGAAGGATATTTAAAGACAGAAGAACATATTTATAAGATATTAGATGTAAAATATGAGGTAAGGGCCATCAAGTGTTTCTGTTCCATAAGGTGCACACAGAACAACAACTAAGACTTTAAACAAGTTAGAAAGTATCAAAACTTTTTAAGCAACAGTTCTCATTAAAACAAGAATTAACATGTATGACCAAAGAAAGAGAAAGAAAAAAGCAATCAGATATCACCAGTAAAACTATTAACACTGCTAAAAGCTGATATACTTCCTGTCTCTTCTCTCTATGCATTCGGAATGCAGGCAGCACCCAAATTTGATATCAGAAGAAATATTGATTCTCTGAATACTAATTTTAAAACAAAAAGGAAATATATAGAGCTGTGATATCTGTCTATCAAATCACGTAAACTAGTTAACAATCCATTAAACAAAAAGAAAAACTTGCTAAATACTACATTTTATTTATTTATTTATTAAAGATTTGTCTCTTCCCCACCGCCGCCTCCCCTTCCCCTCCCCCTCCCCCATAAATACTACATTTTGATGTCATCTTCCTTTTAAAAAATTATTTTTCAAAGAAAGATTTCAAATCTAATCTATGACAAAGCAAACAAAATACTGAGGCCAGCAATAATCCAAGACTAGGACTGAATTAATTATAAGAAATATAAAAAAATTTTCAGATAATAAAAAATAATCTATACTCTGAAGTAGTAGTTACTCACAAGTATATACCAATCTGTCAACTCATCAACCTGAAGTATGGTTACATTTTCTTGTATATAAATTATTGAAAAGGAGGGTTCATATAAAACGAGGTCAAGAATACACACCATATTATTAATTCTAGGAGAATTCTAAAGGGAATTCAGGGGAACTAAGGGAACTGTCATTTTCTGAATGTTCTACAAATGTTACATTATTAATAGTAATAGCAATAACAACATAAAACATAATCTCATCTCTCTTGTATTAGAAGTCACACCCTATCATTTTCATATGCAGAAGATGCAACGAGGAGATAACTAAGAGCAAAACATATTCTGAGCTGTACTGGTGCTTACACCCAAGCCGAGTTTCTGGTATTCCGTAGTATAAAAGACACAACTTGATCTAGCAGTTCAGCAATGCCAGCTTCTCCCCCATACCTTGCCAATTCATCAGTGCTTTCACATGCCAACAGAACAGCTTCATGGGAAAGAGTTCCCATGGTGTAGTTGAAAGCGTTCGATAGGTGTGTTGCATGATGGATGGAGGTGTCGTGGAATTCCACATCTATGGCACTGTCCTGATCATCATTATAGCAACGAATAATCCCAACAGAGTTCCAAACCTACGAGTACATAAGACCAGTTAAGAAAAGCAAACTCCTAAGGCCATGTTACAAGAGCACTGACCAAGGACTATAGCTCAATCTGTATCCAGAGTTACCACACTTTATCTAACTCAGCACAGCTTCAGAAAACAGTGGTAATTTCGGAGCTATAATGACTAATTATTCTTTCCTTTATAAAAAGTCACATAATCAATTAGCAAATGGAACACTTAACATTTTAAGAATTACATAACACAATTGAAAAAGCACTTATCCAAACCATTAAATTCTTAAAAATAAATACCTCAAACTTTGAGTTTCTACACAAATAAAGATATAAATGCAACATTTCTTTTTCTATTCAAATAACTGGTTACAGAATAAATATACAAACTGTAAAACAACATAAACTGGTACCATTTGGAAAGTTTATCTTCTACTGATGTACACTACAGGCTCACATTTGGTCCTGTCAGTCTTTCTTTTTAATGTATTTGAGTGTTCTTCCTACATGTATGTATATGCACCATGTTCATGTCTGGTGCCACCAAGGCCAGAAGAGCATGTTAACATAGCTATAAATAAAATATTGACACTAAGATGTATTGCTTGATGATAATTATTAACAAAGTTTTATGATGAAATACCTCCTTTTGTATTTATACTAAAATGTAAGCCAAGACCAGGTCTTTGATAAAAACATCTAACAACATTTGCAGAAAGAAAAACATCAAATAAATAACAAATAACATCCTGAACTTTCAAGCTCTCAAACTTGAAGCAAATGCTAATATTTTCATTAATCAATTCAAGAAACATCTTAATGCTCACTGTGTTATACCTTGTTTTAAATACTAAGATATTAGGTTCTCTATTCTAATTTTTAAAAATTTAAAAAGTTTTATGTGTGTGGGTTTTTAATCTGCGTGTAATGTCTGTGTACCACTGTAGAGGTCAGAAGAAGATATTCAATTCCCCGAGACTGGAATTACAGACAGTTGTGAGCTGCCACTTTGGCTGGGCAATTGAATCTAGCCAGCACTCATAACTACTGAGCCCCTAAGATACTAACTAGTTTTAAAAAAGAATAAGCTCACTGGGCGGCAGTGGTAGTGGTGGTCACACCTTTAATTCCAGCACACAGGAGGCAGACGCAGGTGGATCTCTGCAAATTTGAGGCTAGCCTGGTCTACAGAGTGAGTCTAGGACAGCCAGGATTGTTACACAGAGAAACCCTGTCTCAAAAAACCAAAAAAGAAAAAAAAACTGTAGGGGAAACAATGCTTGAAGAATTACTTGAAAGTCAGGTGTAGCTGAAAGCTTACCATGAATCTGTGAGAGAGATGCAAGGGTGTAGAACCGGGCTGGAATGGCTTCTGTCGAGGTGTTGGCATGGGCCCATCATAGAATGGCCTTTGGGATTTTGTAAGGGGGAGATTATGAATACTGCCTGCCTGGTCGTCTTCCCCTTCCTCTTTGTGAAGACCAGTGTTTAGCATTGTTGCATCTACAGAACAAAGAAGTATAAGACAATCATAATTAACAACCTAGAAAAGGAAAAGCGTTATGAAGAGCAGAGGGCGTTCCTACATTTCTCAGGCATGGCTGACACACTACTCGCCTCTTCCAGCACATTAAGAAATGGAGCAACGATGCAAACGTCCAGGGAGACAGAACACACGGTGCCTTACGTCAGTCTAGGCAACGACACCAAACTCTGTTAATAGTCTCTGCATTGCTAGCTACCATCCAGTTACAGTAAAAATACTCATTTTGCCAATTCTTGATTTCTATAAATCAGTTTCTATTTCTTTTTTAAGATGTTCTGGGTGGACCAGCAAGATGACTAAGCAATTAAAGCTTCTTGCTGTGCAAACCTGGTAACCTGACTTTGATTCTGAGAATCCACAGAAAGGTAGAGGGAGAGAACCAACTCCATGCATGCTGTGACATGCACACACACGAATCATAATTTTCTTTAAAGTCTGGGGCTGTAGAGACGGTTTGGTGGTAAAAGTGTTTGCCGCATATTTGTGGGTCTCAGAGACTGAACCCAGACTGTTAGCCTTAATAGGAAGGCACTTATACCCAATAAGCCATCTTGCTGGACCAGGTTTGTAATTTAGTTGTGTGTGTCTTTGAGTGCAAATACACATATGGCATGACGCGTGTGGAGGTCAGAGGATAACACTGGGAAGTGAGTTCTCTCCTGCTGTCTTGTGGGACCTCAGGTGGTGAGGTCAGGCATAACAGCCTCTATCCTTAGAGCTAGTCTTCTCTCTAACTTTATTGTTGTCAATGTCATTGAGTTCATCTCTATTATTTCCTATTTGTTTGGAGTATAACTTATCTTATAGTTTGTTAGAAAGACTTAGAGGGCTGATTTGAAATTTTTTTAACATAGGATTTAGAATGCAGTTCTAAACACTAATTAAGCCATCTGATAGTTTTAATAACATCTGGAAAACTAATAGCAAGGGGATTATCACACGCGCAAAGTCAAATTCATACCAGCTGAGTTTTCATCATCTCCCAGGACATGACTTCTCCGTCTGAGACGATCCGCAGCCAGCATGAGGTCATCGTCCTCATCCTCATCATTTATAATTCCTTTTGAAAAAGAAGGCATCTCAACCGCATTGTCATTTAGAAAATCGCCAGCGCTACTTGTATCGTCTCCATCAAAAAGATCATTGTAATCCTTTTCCACTCTACTAGACACCTTGAAAAATCAAATTAGAACATATTAGTAAATGACGTAGAAAAACACAATCAGGCAAAAGGAGGCTCTTTTTCTTTTGCTGTTAATGTGGTGCCAGAGATAAACCCAGTTCCTTGCACATAAACGTACAGCCTTGATTTCCAGAGGCAATCTCTTTGTGATTTTGGGTTTTTGAAACACTGTCCCATATATCCCATGTTGGCCTCAAACTCACTATGCCACTGAGTGATCTTGCTGCCTCTACCTGGCAAGTGCTGGGACTGCAGACAACCAAACACACCTGGCTCCTAAAGACATGTTCAAACTCTTTCAAGCACGTTCCTATGATTTAAAGTGACTAGCCAATACACTTATTCTAGGTGCTGTGTTCTCTGGGGACAGGCCAGGTGTAGGGACAGTCAGCAAACACCATTCGCAGGAAGCCTCCTGAAGAGCTATCACCATGCAGCACTGCTAAGTCGGCCTGCTCACCCTGCACCTCTTTTCCAGACACTGCTGAAGGACGAGGTCCTTCCCCTGACACTCCGGCTCGCTTGGCTGCTCTCCAGACCCCCAACCACCGTCACAACCTCCCATAGCTGCCTGCTGACCTCCATGCCGAATTTAAAGGCCTGACTCTCTTCTACATCTCCCTCAAGGTTCCCAGCAACTGCTGGGAGTTCCCACTATTGTTTTCCTTTCTAACTCTAATAAGATAGTCCTCAAACTTCCTTCTAAGTCCATCTTAATTTGTTTTATTAATAAAACTAAGAACCCACAAAAGGGAACCTCAATTTCCTCAATAACATGTAGAGCCCATGAAAGGACATGGAGTCCACGAGATCGCCTGTGGTAAAGGAGGGCTAGAGGGGCAGAAAAGGGGAACATGTTTTGAAGTTCAGCACTGACAGCACCCACCCTGCAGAAGAAAGCTGGAATCTGGGAGAAGAGCTGTGACACTGGGAGGAACAAGAGCGAGGCCACTCCAAACGCACTGGAAATATTCCACCACACTATCAAGGGAATTCTTCCTATGAATTCACATCACAGTCCACTCTGTGAAACCTCAGAATGTTCTCTCAAAGTGTAACATTTTCAATGCAAAATGAATCTTTAAGTGGGCAGGGTCCACATGTGATTCAATGAGGACCCTGAATTTTTGTTGTTTTGTTTTTGTTTTTTGAGACATGGTTTCTCTGTGTAGCCCTGGCTGTCCTGGAACTCGTTCTGTAGACCAGGCTGGCCTCGAACTCACAAAGATCCACCTGCCTCTGTCTCTGAGAGCTGGGACTAACAGTGTGTGCTGCCAAGCTGCCTAGCCGAGGGCTTGAATTTTAAACTGTGCTTTCTTTGAATGTTCTTATAGGATGCAGTTCTTTTTAAGTATAGGGTAAAAGAGACAACTGGACCAGGAAACCAACCAATCACTGAGCACCCTGACTCTGAACCCAGAGTCAGAGAAAGAAACACCCCCTGTATTTGAGACCTGGGCCAGGGAGAGAAACATCTTTACCCTTGAACCCGGGGTCACCAGCTCAGAGCAGGCTGGGAGCTCAGAGGACCAAGCAGAGAAGCCAGGTGAAGCTTGAAGAGCAGAGCTAATTCCAGGCAGAAAAGGTTGATAAGCCAGTTGAGACCTGTCTCGGTAATTAAATCTTATTTTTTATTTATTTGTTTGTTGTTTTTCGAAACAGGGTTTCTCTGCCTATCTCTGGCTGTCCTAGAACTCACTCTGTAGCCCAGGCTGGTGTCAAACTCAGAGATCCGCCTGCCTCTGCCTCCCTGAGTGCTGGGATTAAAGGCATGCACCACCACCATCAAGCTCAGTTATTAAATCTTAAGTCTTAGTTCTAAAACATTTAACAATTCTCATACAAAATGCAAAAGTAGTATTTTACAAAAAATTACAAAGTAATAAAAAAGAAAAAAACAAGAAAATCATTTAGAAAAGCATTCAATGGAGCAAGCAAAGCTTCCTTGTGAAATATGTGAGAAATTTAGGTTGAACAGATGTAAATAGCTTTATTACAGATGATTACTGAACATCTAAGATAGAAACAAAAGCTGTAATTTCACAAGAAAATAAGGCAGTTTACTCTGTTTCCTAAATCCACACCACTGCAGAAACAGTGGAAAAACTGTTCCAGCACAATACACATTACCTTGCTGCTCGACACCTTGCCACTGAGGTCGCAAACATTCTCCAGGATCCCAAGGTTCCCTTCTATATCAGTGTAACAGATTCGACCACAGGTAGGATGCCAGGCCAGGCCACAAACTGCATAACCTTTCTCATGTTTCACCCTAAAAGTGAAAAAGGAGGCTCTTTTAAAGTCACAGTCACTGGACTGGAGAATGTGATTCAGTAGTAGAGTCCTTGCCTAGAAGCATTCAATCTTCAGCACCATCCAAAACCAAATCAAAACTACATTTCTTTACTTTCTAGGTAAATTTGAACATAAAGAAATTACACAGTACTGGAGATGGCTTGGTGTGTAAGGACTCTTGTCACTAAGCCTGAGTTTGACCTCCAGAACCCTCACGATGCAAGAACCGACTCATGCAATGTCTTCTGAGCTCTACAGTACACTGCAACACGCATGCTCTCTCCAGTGCGCGCGCACACACACACACACACACAATGAGTAAATAAATACTTAAAAAACTAAATGGTTTTCATCATCTAAGAGCTATTTTCATTTTGATTAACAGTCAAAATGGGCAAATATTTTCTAATAAAACAAAAACAATAAATTGTACCTTTCCATGCAGTCTTTGGTTTCCACATTCCAAACTACAATTAAGCCATTAATAGTACCTGCAGCCAAATACTGCCCACAGGGAGACCAGGTAACTATATTGAGTGTCTACAAAGAAACAGTTAATAATAATGTATATTTAGAAACTACCCACTTTATTACCCCCAAATAGCTTTAATTCTCTAGTCTATATTATTCTAATTACATTTTAAATGGCAATAAAGTGTACTTATTTTTAACCTTGTAAATAATCTTCAGCTATTAGCATATGTTGTTTTGCTAGCCAAGAAGAAATTAGTACCTGCCTAATTCTTAACAATGAAATATAACAGTATAAAACAATGTTAACATCCTGAAGAGAAAAAAAAAGAATCCCCTCTAAGATTCACCACCAAATGAAGACACCAGTAAATGAGGTGAACTTTAGCAAGTCACTGTTGCTACCCTAAAGCCTTGAACCGCAAAAACATACATAAGTATAAATAGTGAATGAATATACATCAGTAATTTTTGACCTAAAATTTGATAGAAATGAGGAAATGAAAGACAGAGACAGAATAAGAAAAATGACAAGGTGTTAGAGAGGTGGTTCAGTGGTTAGGAGCACTGGCTGCTTTAGAAGAGGACCAGGCTTGGCTCTCAGCACCCACATGGCAGCTTACAACCATCCAGAACTCCAGTGCCAGGGGTTCACAGCCCTCTTCTGGTCTCCTCAGGCACCAGGCAAATACACAGCCCACTTATACATAGGCAAAAAAATAACAAAAACAAAAAACAAAAACATTCACTTAAAGATTAAATTTAGCCAGGCATGGTGGCAGACATTTCTAATCCCAATGAGGCTGAGGCAGGTGGATTTCTTTTCTTTTTCTTTTTTTCTTTTTTCTTTTTCGTTTGTTTTGAGACAGGTTTCTCTGTAGCTTTGGAACCTGTCCTGGAACTAGCTCTTATAGACCAAGCTGGCTTCAAACTCACAGAGATCCACCTGCGTCTGCCTCTTGAGTGCTGGGATTAATGGCATGCGCCACCACCGCCTGGCAAGGTGGGTAGATTTCTATAAATTAAATGCCAGCCTGGTCTGCACAGAGAACTCAAGGCAGAAAGGGCTATGTGGTGAGACCCTGGGGCGGTTTTAAAGAAACAACCCCCAAAGCAAGTGGCACTATTGGGTTTGGTCTTGTTAGAGGAAGTGTGTCACTGTGGAGGCGGGCTTTGCGGTCTCAAATATACTCAAGCCACGCCCAGTAAGACAGACCCCTTCCTGCGAGTTGAGATGTAGGACTCTCAGTTACTTCTGCACAGTGTCTCCTGCACGCCACCATGCCACACCAGGATGGTAATAGACTAAACTGAAAATGTGGGCCACCCCAAGTAAATGTTTTCCTTTACAAGAGTGGCTGTGGTCATGGTCTCTTCACAGCAACAAAAACCGTAAGACAGGTCCTGCCTAAAAATAAATAAATCTAAAAAAAAAAAAACCAACAATCTCTCATCAACTAAAATTCTAGAGACTAGATTCACAAGTCTTATTGAAACGTAAAATAAAAATTCAAGAATAATTTAGTCTAATATCAAGCTAAGGGTAACTTTACTTTCTATAAATTTATTTATATGCCCATTTATTTTTACATGTATGGCGATTTTGCCTGAATGTTTGCCTGTGTACCACAAGAGGGCATCAGATACCCTGAAACTACAGTTTCTTATGGTTGTGAGCTGCCATGTATGTAGGTGCTGGGAATCAAGCCTGGGTTCTCTGAAAGCAGTCAGTGATCTTAAGCCCTGAGTCATCTCTCCAGCCCACATGCTTCCTCTGACAACTGTTTTAGTAGAGCATGCATTCAATTCTTGCTATAGTTACTGTTCCACGACATAGTCAACTTACAAACCCACCTGAGAGATAGAACTATCTGAAAGATCAAATGGATTAGTCCAAGTTTCTCTTTTGTACAGCTTTACAGATTTGTCCACAGGAACTGCTAATAACTATTGGGAAAGACAGACAAAGTTACATAAATTCAATTTGCAGAGCTAATTGCAAAGCTAATCTAGGTAAACTCACAAGACATAAGAGCAAATTTGAATTTCAATTCCTATTAATAAAACTCAAAATAAATCACATGATTTGAAATTTTGATAAGAAAAAATAAAAATGAGTGACCATCCATCTATTACTTTCAATGAAAAACAAAGCACTAGCATAGTAGCTACTACATATAATAAATAACATGCTTGTATGAGAGAGAGAGCAAGCCACCTCGGCGCACACAGAGAGGCCAGAGGACAACCTGTAGGAGTCTGTTCTCCTCTTCCACCGACTTAGGTTCTGTGGTTCAAACTCAGGCTGTCAGGCTTGCCAGCATAAAGACATCCCACCGGCCTCTGCCTCCTGAGTGTTGGAATTAAAGATGTGTGCCACCACAGGGGGAAACAAAGCTAGTCTATTTCTAAAGACTAACTTTCTTGTATTTTTAAAGATTTATTTAATTTTATTGTATGTGCACTTTATCTATTTGCATGTCTGTGCCACTCGCATGCCTGACGCCCATGGAGGCCAGAGGCGAGGGTCGGATGCCTGTTAACCACTTTGTAATTGCCGGGAATTGAAGCTGGGTCCTCTGAGAGAGCAGGTAGTGTTCTAAATTGCTGAGCCATCTCTCCCGCCTCAGAATCTACCCTTCTTATATCTAAAAATCCATCTCATTTGTTGCTAGGAAATAAAGTCAGAGTCCTCAATTTTTTTTAACTTTTAAAATTACATTTACTTTTATTAATTTATTTTGTGTGTGTGCATGTGCAGCAGTTGGTCTTCTCCCAGGTGTGTCTAGAGGATCAAATTCAGGTAGTCAAACCTGGCAGCAAGAACCTTTACCTGTTGAGCATCTCACTGGCTCTATAAAACTTTTAATGTCTTGAGAAGAAAATGAAACCAACTTCTTGTTTGGTCTATTCTTCCAAGAAACAGGTAAATAGAAAAAATAAAACCATGGAAGGTCTGGGAGATAGCTGAGTGGAAGAATGTGCTTTAACTACACAAGGTCCAGGGCTTAGGAAGAAAAGCAACCACAAAAAAACAGCACTATCAGAACACTGAAAAAACAAAAAGTGTACTAGGCAGGTGGTAGCGCACACCTTTAATCCCAACACTCGGGAGGCAGAGGCCAGTGGATATCTGTGAGTTCAAGGCCAACCTGGTCCACAGAGTGAGTTCCAGGACAGGCTCCAAAGCTATACAGAGAAATCCTGTCTCAACACCCCCTCCAAGAAAAAAAAAAAGACCCAAGCATTTTTTTCCATATTTAAAAAAAGGTTAATAGAGTGAGACTGAACTGGGCAGTGGTGGTGCACGCCCTTAATCCCAGCACTTGGGAGCCGGGGACCGGAGGATCTCTGTGATTTCGAGGACAGCCTGTTTACAGAGTGAATTCTGGGACCACCAAGGCTATGCAGAGAAAACCTGTCTTGAAAAAAAATTAAAATAAAAGTAAAAAATATAAAAAAGTGGGGCTGAAGAGAGAGTGCAGCAGTTGAGGGTACTGGCTGCTCTTGCTGAGCCTGGGTTTGATTCCCAAAAGTTCACAGCAATCTGTAACTCCAGCCCAAAGGGATTCAGTGCCCTTTTCTGGTCCACTCAATCACCAGGCATGCAAATAAAACATGCAAACAAAGAAATTAATTAATTAAAAATCTAATAACATATTTTACTTTTAAGTAGTATAGAAGATATCATCATGGAATTATTTTTTAAAAAATACATAGAATGCTTCATAAGTATGCATGTCATTCTTGCATAAGGACCATCCTAAAGTTCTCTGTACCATCCCAATTTTAGTAAATATGCTACCAAAGTGAATTTACACTCTTAAGTGTTCACTCAACTCATGGAGGCTAAGTGTGGTTAGCATGGAGGCCAGCATTCAGAAAGAGGCAGGAGACTTCTGACTACATAGCCCTGTGTCAAAGGAAAAATATCTTCAAGATTCAAAAGGAAGGGTCTGTCCTGAAAGTCTCTCCAAATCAGAACCAGTTCTACCCATCATGGCAAATAGAAGCAGACTATAAAATTCATGAGCCGGCTGCATGTGAGCCTGTAATCCTAATACTCAGACGCAGAAGCATGAGTTTAAGGTCTTCCCTAGCTACACAGCAGCTTGATCATGAGCCCCTTCCCAAAATAAAACAAAAAATGCATAAATATATATGCATGTGTGTGAATATATATAAGTATACATGTATAGTGATGTCTTTATTAATAAGCATTAACAGTCTAGCTATAGTTACTACTTTGTAGTTTGATAGTTTGTACTTAATACATTTTAAAGTCTGTTTCATAAGAACACGGAAGATAGTCCTCATTCTAATCGTTAGAGAGAATCTAACTTTCAGGACTACCAACATTTATCTAACCAGTTGCCTAAAAATAAATCCCTAAGATATTTGCAATCTCATTGGACGGTATAATTTTTGTTATACATATACTGTAGTGCACAGGTATAAGTATACTTATAGAATATGCCTAAAAGCAGCACTGAGTCATTATTCTGAGAAAGACTTCCATATCTCTTCAACCCTGCAAATAATCCTGTTTCAGAATTGTTCCATTAAGTGTTAATGAATAGGAAAACATAGGAATAATTCATGTAAACATATAACTTCAAAAGATCTATCCTTTCACTTTTACGAGATTCCAAGGGAGTATTCATACTCGTGGCAAGTGTTATTGCTCGTAGAGCCATCGTGCCAATCTACACCCCAACTTTTCATATTCTTTTTAAAAATTGTCCGCTGTCCTCTCTGCAAGCATGTTATGGCATGCATGCATACACCCAAACATCACATTCATACACACAATAAAATTTTTAAAAGTTAAAACATTTCTTGAAGCACTTCAGTATTATTTGACTTAGAGTTCTAAATGATATAATACAAATAAAATTATAATAAAAAAACCGAACTTCTCACATTAAAAATTAACAAGGACTGAAAGTGTTGCTTACTTTCCCGGCTCCGGGCTGCCACGCGAGTCTGCAGATGGACCTGGCATTCACAACATCATTGCACTTTTGTAGGATTGGCCAACTAATAGCACATGTCTGTTTTTTAAAAAAGAAAATTTACTCCTCTTCATCAAAATTTCTCTCAAAACAGGTAAAACAGACTTAACAGGTGGTTTCTTCCATTTGTTATGTCTTGAGAATATGCAACTTAATACACTTTAACTGTCACAACTAATTACCTATTCTGTTTTAAGTCCTTCAGATACACAAAGAGTACAAACTTACACAGGAGCACTCTCTATGAGCATTAAACAAACACAACTCTCACAAATCAAAAAGCCCAGAAAGGCCTTCAATAAATTAAACATGTCAACAAAAATAAATAAATCTTGAAAGGTCTGCCATAAAACAGTAAGACATCAAAGTTATCAAAGTCAGAACTACTTCCTTCAAGACTTCAGGCAGAAACTGTGGCTACTGAGGCCTACCTGTGAAGGATATTTCCCTTATCAGCCATAGTATGTGTATGGTCACAAACCCACTGACTGCCTCAGGGAGACCACACTGTTCCTTCTGCCCAACCAGACAGTGTTTTAAAAAACGTGTACCAGGCGTGGTTCTATGTCACTCTCCAAGTCAAGTGTGGCTTCTGTCTTATTTATTTCTCTATCAGCAACATCTAATACAAGGCCCCAGGCAGAGTAGCTATCCTCTAAATATATAATGACCTAATTGCCCCTTTTACTATGAGTTAGTGTAAAAGAAATTACTGTTCAACATATTTATGTATATATAAGATTATCCTGGAATAATGAAAGCAATGTTTAATGCTACTCATAGGGAACAGATTACAAAGATAAATAATTACTTGGATCAATAAGATACTATAACACCAAAAATACCATAGAAATGGGCAAAATGCTTTAAATGTAAATTTTCTAATTTACCTGATCAGAAACATTCCATACTCTTACAGTTCCATCACAACTAGATGATGCCTGCAGAAATAAACAATGTATTTCTCTATAATTAGTCATACCACATAGAAACTGGTTCAAATGATTTAAAACAAGCCTTTGACCAAAAGGGTAAATATTTCTACCAATTCTCCCATAGCTTTAAACACATTGAAGAAAATGAAAAGGGAATGAAAGGCTTACCAGAAAGATATCCTTAGGATCAAAAGACAGACTTAAAACAGGGGCATCATGTCCTCTAAATGCTTGCTGCTGGCTGTTATCCATCACGTCCACAACTTTGACCAGAAAATCACTACAAACAGTTAAGAGGAATCACATGAGTAAACACAAAAGTGTCTCGTACGGCGTGGCTTGAGCATTTCAGAACAAGAGTGAATGCTGGAACAGTGTTATAACAACAGAGTGTCACCCACATTCAGTAACTTGACCTTTCATTTCATTCAATAAAAATGCTGAAAATACAGTCAAAACTTCTTACCTTGTTAAAATAAAAGCACTGCCTACGTGGCTTCTCTAAATACTTCTAAGGTATTATTGTAATCTAATTAACAGTTGCAACCATTTTAGAAAGTTCTATCACATCCCATCTCAGCAATCCAACAAGTTGGGTTTTTTTCCCCCTATAAGGAGAATTAAAAGATTCTTCAGAAACCAGGTATGGTATGGTGGTACATACCTTTAAACCCAGTAGAGGCCAGCCTGGTCTACAGAGGGAATTGGATTGCAAGGGAGAAGCCGTGTCTCAACAAACAAAGATATAGAGATAGAGATAGAGATAGAGATAGAGATAGAGATAGAGATAGAGAGAGAGAGAGAGGGAGAGAGAGAGAGAGGATTGACTCTGCAGAAATCTGGATTTTGGTTCTACCTAAAATAATTTTTTAAATTTCTAACAAGTTATCACCTTCCTCTGATCTTTTTCAGCACTAGAGGCAATATATATATATATTAAATCACAAGTTTTATTAAATGCTTTATTAAAGACTTGGCAACAACAATAAAGGTGGACAGTATCCTGTAACTCTCACCCTTAGGAACCCTGTGTGAGAGCTGAACTTACCTGGACCCAGCAGCAATTTTAGTGCCGTCTCTATTGAAGACCACGTGGTTTGCATTTGTAGTGAAACGTGTTAATATGCCATCCGGAACTCCTTCAGGGAACGTGTAGACTTGGACAGTGTTGTTAGAAACTGCAGTGACCAACTTTCCGTTCTTAAAGAAAAATAAAAGTTAGCCATGCTGGCATAAGAAATTCAAATCAGTTAACAGTATCTTCATAATGAAAAATCCTGTAAAAACCGCAAAGCCTTATAAATGTAGTTCGTGCTGAGAGAGAACTCATCAGCATACTATTTGCCTAAAGTAAACACTAGTAAGAAAAATCTCCTAGCTTTAGAAAACTTAATTCTATCTTCACCAGCCAATCTTTAGCCTGTACTTTTTTAATATGGTAAGAAAAAGTTATATTTTAAAGGATGCCATGTATCATAAACACGAGGAGACCCAAAAGAGGTTATCAGAGAAAACAGTTTCCGTGCAGAAGATGACATCAAAAGACAAAGCTGCTGCAGCAGCCCCGCGGCCTTTGGGACAGAATAAAGCCTCACAGACCCACGGCTGAGACGGAGGGACATGGAAACATGGATGGAGTCAGACAATGACAGCTGGAAGGCAGGCAGATAAGGAACTACTTCCTTTAGAGACCAGCAGGAGTCAACTGTGCTGCCACCTTAAATCTCAGGCTCCTGCCTCCAGGATTGTGAAGCAACAGTGTTCTAGGTTTTAAGCCACCAAGTTTGTGGTACAATGTTACACAAGGGCTAGCAAACTAATATATAATCCTCATTTTGTTTTCCTTCCTTATACACTTTTAATAACACAATGCGTGATTATTACTGGAGAAAAAAAAACACAATATAAAAGTGCCCTGGGCAAAAAGTTTGCTACTCGTATAAAGTAATCTCTATTAATATTCAGGTTATGTCATTTTAACTTTTTCCTAAACCCATGAAATACATTTGTATATTTAAAACCCTTAAGCATCACACTACACAGATATTTCTACAACTTTTCCTATTTTTCACTTATTACAAACATCTTTTCTGATGCAGATATACAAAAGCTATCCTGTTTTAATAGTTGCATATCTATTTTATGGCTCTATCAAATTATAAAACAAATTCTCTGAGAATTTCCTCAATTGCTTCCAACTTTTGCTATTACAGTGGTCCTGGGCTGTACATTTCAGTTGGTAGGATGCTCTCTGGCGTGCACAAAGCCCTGGCTTTGATCCCCAGCGCTACATAAACCCAGCATGGTGCTGCAGCCCTATGATCCAACCACTTGATAGATGCAAACAGTTCAGGTTCCAAAGAACAGGAGTTCAAGGTCACCCTTGGCTAAGTGAGTCTGAGGCCAGTCTTAGCTGAAGAAGACCCTCTCTCAAGAAACAAATCATAGAAATGGGGGGTTGGGAGGTAAAGAAAGATGCATGCAATATAGTCAAAACTTCTTTAAGAAACATTCTCATTCTTGGACTTAGCAGTTAAGAGCAGTTACTGCTCTTCCAGAGAACCTGAATGTTCAGGGTTCCCAGCATGCAAGGCGGCTTACAACCACCTGTAACTTTAGCCCCAAGGGAAGTGGTGCCCTCTGCTAGATTCGATGTGCAAGTGCAAACACATACATAATTTAAAAATAAATTTTTTTTAAATAAAAAACTAAGTGCTTCCCCTAAAGATATAGTACAGAGTAAGGGAAATTAATATTTTTCTATAATCTTTCACCCAAACATAAAAGTCACACGCCAGCATTACTTCCCATCGAGTGAGTTAAGTACCTTCAAAGCACATGAAAATGCCTTTTCTCCAACATTGATAGACTTGGGATCATCATCGTCCAAATCTTCCCACATCCTCACATCACCATCACTTCCACAAGTCACAATGAAACTGTGAAGGACAAACAGCATGAAAATGTCACCCAGTTTCAGGAATACTTTTTATGGAATGCTACTTTTATATATTCTGAAACAAAATCAAGACATTAGTGAATATTTTTCTCATTTTTTTCAGATAAACATCAATAAAAGACTACTAACTTCTCATTCTATAAAATTAAGATAAGTTTGATGTTCTCTACAGTTCTTCCTGGCATAAAATTATTCCTTGTAATAATGAAGAGACTATTTCCACACTGATCCATCATATATATCCCCAGGACCAATCAACATATGACACAAACTATAGCAAATGTCTGTTGAATAAAAATATGAGCTCGACTACCCCAAAATAATTATTCAAATAAATAACTAGATGCATCTGTTATAGCTTGTTTTTCAAACTTCTCATCTCCCCAGAGCATTTATCTATCTATCTATCTATCTATCTATCTATCTATCTATCTATCTATCTATCTATCTATTGTGTATGCAGTGTTCTGCCTGCATATAAGTCTGTAGGCCAGAAGAGGGCACCAGATCTCATTACAGATGGTTGTGAGCCACCATGTGGTTGCTGGGAATTGAACTCAGGACCTCTAGAAGAACAGTCAAGTGCTCTTAACCACTAAGCCATCTCTCCAGCCCCATTTTTTTTTTAATGTCCTACCTGGCTACATATAAAACTGCAAATTAGCCAGGCAGTGGTTATGCATGCCTTTATTCCCAGCATTCAGGAGGCAGAGCAGGTGGATCTCCATGAGTTCAAGGCCAGCCTGGTCTACAAAGCGAGTTCCAGGACAGCTAAAACTACAGAGAGAAACCCTGTTTCAAAAAACAAAAACAGGGCTGGAGAGATGGCTCAGAGGTTAAGAGCATTGCCTGCTCTTCCAAAGGTCCTGAGTTCAATTCCCAGCAACCACATTGTGGCTCACAACCATCTGTAATGGGGTCTGGTGCCCTCTTCTGGCCTGCAGGGATACACACAGACAGAATATTATACACATAATAAATAAATAAATAAATAAATAAATAAATAAATAAATAAATAAATAAATAAAAAACAAAAACCAGCAAATTAAATAAAAACAATATAGGGCAAATGGCCAAAAAATTTATAAATTAAAAAAAGAGGAAGGGAGAGAAAGGGGAAAAAGGAAAGAAATAAAGAAGGTGAATGTTTAGGAGAAAAGAATGATTAATTCCTAAACAGAAAAATCAGAAGGGGTTCATAAGAGTGTTTAGCCGGGGTAATAGCACTGACTATAATCTCAGTGTTTGGGAGGCAGAGTCGGTCTCAGCTACATATTAAGTCTGAGACCAGCCTGTGCTATATGACTTGTGTGGACATATGTGGCATGGCAGTTATGGGGGTAACCAAGTGCTGTTTGGATTGAAGGCCTATTCCACAAAGGGGAACCCACTCGTGGTACAGTAAAGCCTTTCAGAAGTCCATACCGTGCCTACCATAGTTTGTGTTTTTCAATTCAATATGATGAAACTTCTTCCTGACACACCAGCTATGACCCTGCCATCTACCTCACACTTCCATGGTCACAAGCTTAGACTGTCTAACCTCTACAATATCGAAACTGATTCATAATTTCAACTTCCACTGTCCTAATCACTTAATATTTTACCTTATTACCCTTAGCATTCTAACTCAAACAAGTAAAAAAATGTTTTATATGATGTGTATGAGTCTTTTGTCTGCATATGTAGTCTGCGTACCATATGCCTGCCTGGTGTCCAAAGACCAGAAAAGGGCATCAAATCCCAGAGTTGCAGATGGCTGTCAGCTGTCATGTGGGTGCTGGGAAATAGATCCAAGTCCTCTGGCTACTAACCACTGAGACACCACTCTAGCCCCTCATACAATTTGTATTGTACTGAAAAACAGAACTATTTATTTGCTTGTTTATCTATTTTTGAGACAGACTCTTATCATGTAACTCTGGTTGACCTGGAACTTACTATGTAGACCAAGTTGGCCTCAAGCTCACAAACATCTGCCTGACTTTGCCCCAGCGCTGGATCAAAAGCATACACCATCATGCCCAGCCCAGAACCCAATGTATTGAGACAACCTTCTCTTTCTCACTTCCTTAAATTCTCAAATCCCTTCTAATCTATCTTAGATCCCCACGGTCTGTCACTAATATCTGTCTTCTTCTCATTGACCTCTGGCCCTCCATCGCTCTGGTACCCACGACGACACTCCCAGGTTTGGTTAACCCGTCTATTTTCAAGTTTGCACTGTTAGAGCAGTTGAAGAATGCACATCCAGATTGTCTGTTCTCACTTCAAGCCCAGGGAAGTGTTAGTGCTGCCCTCAATCCAGCTACGTTTCCCTAGTCCATCCAACAACTCTCCCTCTCCCTAGACTCACGCCAACTCCTCTTCTTTCAAACAACTGCTTCCAGCTTTACTCAAGACAGCAAAAGAATCTATTGTTGAGCGCATTTACTCTCCATCCTACCTGCACTTCACTTGTGAATCTGACCACGACATTCATTCCTCTCTAGGTGACGTCATGTAAACTAATGCAGCAGATATATCTGTACATAGGCTGACAAATCCATTCATGTTCCCAGTCAAGACTTTAGTCCTCAATACTGACAGACATCAAGCAAAGATACATCTATTTCTATCCCTAGTTCATTTTTCTGATTTCCAAATGTTCTCTTTACAGTTCTAGTTGGACATCTGAAAGAAATCCTGTACTAACCTTGTCCAAAAGATAATTCATAATCTCTACTCCCTGCCCCCTCTAAACCACGCTCTTCTTCAAGTGACAAGTATTTCCAGCACCTACAAATAACAGCCTAAGTCCCTCAACTGTAACATCCAGATATGCAGACATGATCAGACGTCCTTCTCTCTGTCCTCAGCCACTGATCACCTGTTTTCTCCAGGCCGACCTCCACTCTAGTGCTCACTTCTGCTAGTCAGCTAATAAAAGCGCCTCCTACTAAGTCATCCTCCATTCATCTTCTCTACGAATAGCTGCACTGTTTCAAACATAGTGCCTTCCCACTGTGAGGACAAAAACCAGGTTCTTATGTGTGGACATGCAAGCGTGTATGTATATTGTTTGTACGCCTGTGTTTATGTGTGTTCACATGTGTGTGTGTGTGTTCATGTGCAGGCACAAGCATATGAAGGCAGATGTTTTCTTCTATAGCTCTTAAACACTGAGGCAGGGTCTCTCCTGAACCCGGAATTCATGAATTCAGCTAATCTAGCTAGCCTGCTTGCTCTGAGAATCCCCTGCTTCCACCTCCTAATCACTGGTATTGCAGGCCCCTCTGAATTCTGGTTGGTCATCTCCCCATCTCCAAACAAGATTAAAAGCAGAAGGCCTTGCATAGACACCCCATCTACCTTCGCATATCCATCTCACGAATCTCCACATTACTTTACAGTATAGCACAGATAACTTTTAATTTTTAAGCAAGCAGGGCGTCTGGGTCCACTGGCCTTTTGAATATACTCAGAATGCCAACATTACCACTCTACTGCCATGCCCCCAACTCTTTAGACTTCTTGTTTCTTTCTTTATCATGTGGCTGGAGACTGTATTACCACTACGCTATATCCCTGGCCTATCTTTATTATTGCTTAATACCCACTCAACCTTCAGGTCTCACTTCAAGACACTCCCTTAAGAGACACTTTCTGTCCTTTAACCTACATCGCCTTCCTGCCCATATGCTCATCACTTAGTAGTGCTAAGTATACGTCTAAATATACATTTATTTCGTAATTAATTTGTGCCTGATGCCTATTAATCCCAGAAGACCTTAACTTCAATAAAGGGAACGGTCATGGCTTGTTGTCATTATCTCTAGCCCCCAGAAAAGTAGGCTCACAAATTTTTTTTTATGGACCAACAGAGAGGGGTGGCATTGGAAGCCACACAACTTAACAGTACTTGACAGGAATGGCATTCAGAAAGATAAAAGGGAAGAAAAGGCTGCAGAGATGGCTCACAACTATGAGCGCTGACTGCTCTTTCAGAGGACCCGGGTTCGGTTCCCAGCACCCACAGGGCAGCTCAACAAAAGACACGAACTAAAGAAAATAAATAGACCTTTTTTTTCCTAAGGAGAAGGGCTCGCCCTAGTAAAATAACAGTTTAAGAAAGAAACAGAAGAAAGTCAGTTCGAAGTCAGCAAGTTAAAAAGAAAAGGGAAAGAAAGAGAACAAAGAGAAATAACATTACTAAGGCCAAAAGAGGCTACCATTGCCGACGGGATGAGCGATTTGACAAGCAGTATGCAGTGAGCGAGCTCAAAAACTGAACGTGACACCGAATGAAACTGTGGGTGGCGAGAAGACGCTCCTCTGGGGAAAGGATTTTTAACTTTCCTGAGATTTGGAACTACCACGACAGTTGAAAACAAACAAGTCTCAGGAAACCGACGCTCCTGTTATCCCTGCCTCTCCCTCCGCCTGGGTCATCTCGGTTGACATTCACACCTGGCTAGTTCTTTTTTTTATTTCCCGAGACGCTTACCTTCCAGAATCATCAAAACAGACGTCGGTGTGTCCTTCCGTGTGCCCGTACCTCATGGGCTTCTGTGTGGCCGGCATCTTTCCCTTTGCCTACCTGAACCGTTTTGTAAGAACTGGTATTTTCGTGCGCTCCACGCAGTCCTATTTCCCTCACCCGAGGAGCAACGGCACGTCACGGCGGAGAGTCTGTCACACCACCCGCCGGGGAGGTGACAAGCTTCTCCTCTGCAGGCTCAGGCAACGCGGGCAAGCAGCAGCGGGGTGCAACAGCTTCGGGGCTGAGGAAGGAGCAGTCCGCAGCGAGCAGCTTCCCGCGCTCGGGCGCGCTCGCCCTGTGCGCATGCGCGGCCCGCCGCCCAGCGCAGGTCCCGGCTGAGGTCGCCGGATGCTGGCGTCAGCGGCGCGGCGCCGCAAAGCCAAGAGCGGTGGCTAGGGCGGTGCTGAACCCGGAAGTGGTGGCGGTCCCCGGAGAGCAGGCGGAGACAGAGGCGAGTCGGACGCCGGGCTGACTGAGCGGGGCGGGGGCTGACAGAGAGCATCCGCCTCGCGGGAGCTGCGTGAGGTGCGGGAGTGGCCGGGCCTGCCTTCCGCGCTTGAGCGAGTGCCCAGTGATGGCGATGGTGATGGCGGCAGTTGCTCGGACAGCCCCAGTGAAGCTGCGCCCGGAGAGGTGAGAGGCGGGGAGGGTGGCCGTGAGGGCTGGGGTCTGGCGCCCACCCTTCCAGGCTCTCCTCCCAGGCAACCACATTCGGCTCCTCGAACCGATCGAGCTCCCCGGGGCAGGGTTAGAAACGGACCTTGTCGAGCCTTATTCTTCGTGCCCTCACTTTGTCATCTCTGTCGTGATGAAGGATGGAGTCGTTCTTGTTTCTTGTAAATCTAGCTAAATAATGCTTAAGAGAGCTAACTCGGATTTCCTATTTAGTTCTCACCCAAAGTTTACTACAGTGCATTTAGATCTGAAAGAGACTTCTCATTTATATTGTTGGACGCTTCTTTTCATCCTTGCAGCCCATAACGCATCCTGTGCTAAGTAAGGTCTTGAGCCCGTCAAGTTTATGCTTTTCTTGTTTCTTCATGGTCTCCATGTTAGTAAATTGGTCTCTGTTGAAAACTATGATTTTGTGGGGAGGGGGATTAAGATTTATCTTACGGAATTTCTCAGAGTTTTTGTGGTACCCACCATACAGTTTCAATCACTTACTTTTATCACCTGAGACATTTTTCCGTTGTAGCAGTATATTTCCCGGTTCTTCGGTCCGGATTCATTCCGAAAATTTACAAGCTTAGTTAATTCACGCCGTGATATTCTTGCTCTGGTAACATTTTGTAAAAATTAGGGTTCCAAGTAGACACCCAGGTTTGTATAGGCATAAAAAGAAAGAGTGGTTGGCTCAAAAAGAACCTGAGATTCTTTTGAAAATCCCAATTGTACCAGTTGTACCACAAGAATGCAGGTATCTGAGATGGTGGTTTCTGAGTAACTTAGTTTTATTTTGAAATTATTCAGTTTTTAGATGGACCAATTTATAATTCTTTTGCCCAAGTAACCGGGCACTAAAAATTGTTAGGTATAGTGTGAGATTCAAGTTGAGCTGATGCTCATTTAGATATTGTCTGTATCAGAGTGGGATTTCGAGTAATGCTATTCAGACCTCAACACTCAGAAAACTGCAAAGAGGAGCAAGAGTTATAGTTGTAAATGCTTTATAGTATCTGTAATACCGTTTGATTTAAAACTGTGAACGGTGTCAGCATACCTGCCCATTCTCTCTGCCCCAGCAATCAAGCCATTATTCACAGGTTAAGACAATATTTCCTTTGCTGCTCTCACAAGGATGAATAAGCTTAAGCCTGAGGATTAGACAGCTCTAGTTTTTAATTTTATCTCTAACCTATTGTATGGCCTTGAGTGTGAGTGTGTCTTTCCTGAATGTCAGATTTCTCACCTCCAGGATGGATTTGATACTTAGTTCCATCAAATTATGGAAGGGCAGAGAAGTTAATTACTCATGGAGGTCTAAAACTGTTAAGACCTCACGTTATTTATTAGTTAGGCACTTTAGGTATTTAGTGGTTTTCTTTAAAGTGGGGATTAGCCTGTAAAACCTTCACATGCCAGATGCCTCCAAAACTGAATCCTACCTTCAGCAGGTTCATGGCAGATTGAGGACAGTAGATCTTCAAGCAATATGTACAGAATATAATGCAGTAATGAAATTTGCATAACTAAAGTACTGGATTGCAAAATCGTCAGGCTATCTAAAAATCATAACTTAAAAAAATAAATCAGTGTACCTATAATTCTGATATGAGTACCAAAATTTCCCAAATGAATTATTTATTACCAGTGCATATCTCATTTGAGTGGGTATCTGAATGAACTCGCTGAAAACAATGCCAAGATTGGAGATCCAGTTTCACTGAAGGTTAGTTTGCCCTACTGTGACCATTTTAATATCCTGAGGTTCACAAATAGTGTTGATCTCAAGGGCAATAGGATGAGAGAACATAGATATATACCAAAGGTAATATCTATATAAATAATGTTATATAATCCTACACAGTTATCCAACAGACAGTAGCAGAATTGCCTACATAAGATTTTTTAAGATTTTATTTTTAATTGTAAAATGTGGGGGGAGATGTGCTTGTGTGTGTGTGTGTGTGTGTGTGTGTGTGTGTGTGTGTGTGTGTATGGGAGAGAGAGAGCATCAAGTCCCCTGGAGAGCAACAGGCAATTGTGAGCTGCAAGATATGGGTTCTGGGATCTGAATTTGGGTCCCTTCCAAGCACAACCAGTATTTATAGCTACTGAACCATCTCTCCAGTCCAGCCCCTAAAATTTCTTTTTAATAGAATACTTTTTTTTTTGTTTTTGTTTTTCTAGACAGGGTTTCTCTGTATCTTTGTAGCCTGACCTGGAACTAGTTCTTGTAGACCAGGCTGGCCTCGAACTCACAAAGATCTGCCTGCCTCTGCCTCCCAATAGAATACTTAATTAATATAAAAATCATCATTACTATGGAAGATGAGGCTGGAAGAGATGACAATAGCTGAGAACTAAATATTAGAGAAAAAAAACAAAATTTTTTTCATCTCTCTAAATGTATTATGAATGAATGTTAATAACATTTATTCTGGGAATAAATAATACTTGTAGAAACCCAATAAGATATAAAAGAGAATATAGTCAAAGTCCCTCTGCTTTTAGCCACCTACTTCCTCTAGCTGAAAACAGCAGGTATTTGATTCTTATAATACCTTGGCAGTACTAGATTGATTTTTCTCATAGCAAGACAGATAAATTTTTAATATAATTTTATTCTTTGAGAATTTCACACATTATACTTTGATCTCATATTCACCACCACCTCAGTGTTCCCCCAACTCCTCCCAAATCCACCCCTACTTCCCCACCCTCTTTCAACTTGGTGTCCTTGACCCACTTTAATAACCTACCATTGGGGGGGGGCTGGAGAAATGGCTCAGTGGTTAAGGGCATTGCCTGCTCTTCCAAAGGTCCTGAGTTCAATTCCCAGCAACCACATGGTGGCTCACAACCATCTGTAATGAGGTCTGGTGCCCTCTTCTGGCCTGCAGATATACACACAGACAGAATATTGTATACATAATAAATAAATAAATATTTTAAAAAAATAACCTACCATTGCCTAATGCGTTACTCATATAATTATGAGTATAGGACCATCCACTGGAACATGGTTGCCACACACAGATCCAGAAGATCTGAAACCCTCTTCTGGCTTCTGGGGGTACCTCCACACACATGCCTGTACTCAGTCACAGACACATGAGTAAATCTTAAGAAGAAGCAGAGGAGAAGAAAGAAGCAGCAGCTGTGTAAAGGAGCATGTTTAATTAAATAGTAATGTGCTTTATGTATGTACATATAATTATGATATTTTAGAAATACTGGAGCTTTTTCAATCTCAGATTTATTTATTTGGTGTTTTGTTTTGTGATGTCAGGCTCTTGCATAGCTCAGCTGATCTTGAACTCCTGCTATTCTTGCATTCACCTCCCAAGTGCTATGATGTGGGAGTGATTTCTTATTAATAAAGAAACTGCCTAGGCCCCTTGATAGGCCAACCCTTAGGTGGGTGGAGTAAACAGAACAGAATGCTGGGAGAAAGAAGCTGAGTCAGGGAGTCGCCATGGTTCTCCCACTCCAGACAGATGCAGGTTAAGATCTTCCCTAGTAAGCCACCTCGTGGGCTACACAGAATATTAGAAATGGGTTAGAACAATATGTAAGAGCTAGCCAATAAGAGGCTGGAACTAATGGGTCAGGCAGTGTTTAAAAGAATACAATTTGTGTGTTGTTATTTCGGGGCATAAGCTAGCCAGGCGGCCGGGGTGCTGGGGACGCAGCCCCGCCGCTCCTATCACAACGGTGCTAGCATTTCAAACACATGCCACAGTGTCTAGTATATGCTCAGCTTTTCGTGATATATTTTTGGGCAGTTTCTAGCCTTAAATACATATCTATTGGTGCCTCTCCTTCCTTTTTTACCTTCAATTTTGCCACTTTTTCATCTTTCATTTTTAGAAAAGTTCTCAGTTATCCTTATTTTTGTTAATCTCTTTGAATGTTGCTTTCATGTACGTTAATGACAACCGTGTAAAGATGTGTCCTGATTTACAAGTGAGAAAACCAAGTTAGAGTTATACTTTCTGGAGCTTTGCAGTGTTGGAGATTGAACATGGAGCCTGATGCATGCTAGTCCAGTTCTCTACCCGGGATCTGTAGCTCCTTTCTGTTCTGAAGCTTATTGAATGTTCCATATGTTAGTCAATACACACCGTTTTATAATTGGAAATTACAAATTGGAGGAAAATACATCAATTTATTCCATAAAGTGTTTTAATAAGATATCTTAAATATTCTGGTTTCTAAGATTCTGTTGTTCTTCTTTCCACTTCGGGGAGGCCAGGTTTTGTGTGGTGGTCAGGGGCTGAGGGCCAGAGTCCTCATTCTTGGCCCCTTCTTCAAGGAATTGAAATAGAAGCTCCCATATATTTGCAAAAGTAGCAAGGAAACTTTACTTAAACAAAGCAATATAAAAGATGCATTGTTAGGAAGCAGTGGGCTTCATGAACCAAGGTACTCAAGAGCCACCGTTATCATTTGGGGTTTTTTTCTATGGGTTCAAGAGAAAAGGGGATTTTTGTTAAAAGGGGGCACGATGAGGATGGTTTCCTATTTTGATTGATAGATTAGGTCATATAATCATTTTTCTACGATACATGTTTCTTCCCATAATGCATCTGACTTTAATCATATGCACATCCAGTTATGCACAGGCATAATTAGATAGTAAATAGGGGTTCTCTAAAAATTAACACAGCTTTTTCTTTACTGCACATGTACCTAAAGTCAGTTTACACTGGATCAGGACTAGGAAGTATTGTGAATATATTTGGATAAAAACTGTTCCTTGGTCCATATGGGAAGAGACACCTGCATAGCTGACTGAAAAAGGTTGTAAGCGTAGCTTGATGCTGGTGGGGGCCCTGTATTGCTAGCAGGTTGTAGGTGCATTGTTCAGAGAAGGGTATGTTCATAGCTCTGACGATAAGGGGGCCCAAACTACCAAGCACATTATTAGAAGATAGGGGTGTGTAACACAAACCCAAGAAAAGTCCCAGGTTGCTAAACTATTTATTCCCTGGGCTTGCCTGCATCCATGGACTCCAGCCATTAGTTCTCTGCTTGCCCTTTATATAGAGTAGCTGGCTTCAGTTGATAAATATTTAGATATATCTCTTTATCTTTGGTTCATAAGCTCATGGAGTATACATTCATTTTAATGTTTCCCAAATTCTGTGATCAGTGATTTGTGGTCAGTGCAGAAATCTGTGCCTTAAGCAGATTTCTTTACTGAAGGGCCTTTGAAGAACTTTGTTTATGGGGGTGTAGTCTGCCAGCAAGCACTTCTCAAACTTGTTTGACAAAGGGTCCCACCTTTTTCCCCCAGAATAAGTATTTGTATTCTTTTATTTTGACAAATAGTAATTTCATGTTATTTATGGAGTACGATATGATTTTGATGGATGTAGACATAATGAAATGATCCCTATAAGTTAACATTTGTAGTAAGAAGGTTAAAAAGTCTATCTGAGCATTTTGTAAATATACATTAACAGTGCTCACATGCAGTCTAATAAAGTACTGTACTGACTCCTCCCACACAGAATTTTAGGGCTTTTGTTTAGTGCAATATAGATTAAAGAGTCTAGCATGACCAAGCCATGATCAGAAAGGAAGAAGAAGGAAGTGAGGGAAATGGCAAATGAAAGTAATAGTATTAAGATAATGATTTATTTGGGCTTTTCCTTTTTGTTTATTTGCTTGTTTTTTAATTGTCATCCAGTTCAGCTTTGTGAGTCCTGACTGGCTAACTCTTTAAAGGATATGCTTTTAAATACTTACTAGAAAATAAATACAATTTTTTTCTAGAACAAAAAAAATTACTAGGGAAAGGATAATTAAAGAATAACTTTTTAATCTCAAAATTTTTTTTCTCATATACAACCCGTTTTCATTTTTTTGATCTACTATTCCGAGGAATTCCTCTGTTGTCCACTAGCCAACTTGTGAAGCCTAAATGTTTATTTAGCATCCAACTTAAATATCAAGCTCTAATCTGAATGCTCTGGGGACTGGGGTGGGTGCTGTGGGGAAACTTGCAGTCACAAAACTTGCAGGAAAGATCATAGGACTGAATTGCTGTCATGGTTATAATGCATTTGTGAATTAGATAGTATGTTGAATTACTCTTTGGATCATCAAACTTACTTTTGGTTAGTATTAGAAATTAGAATTCTAGCCTTAAATGTATGTCAGGATTGTAGGCATAAGTAGTTCAATGAATAATGTACATTCACAGATATAAAATATACTCTATTATCCAGCAATATAAAGACTACAAATTCGTTTTCCAGATGTTTAACCCTGTGATTAACTTTTATTTCCTATAAAACTCTTGAGTTAAAATTACTTTCCTAGCCTTACTCAATAGAAATATTAGTTCCATCTTTCTCATTAGTGAAGTTAGCATGTGGACATTGATTTTTACATCATGTCATGCCAGGTGAATCTGGAAACTTGCTTTCTTAAAGTAACGCTTACACAAACTTGTTTTTAAACATTTGCCTCTTGCTTATTAAGAAAGAAAAACTGTCACTGTTCATTTCCCAAGGCTGTGGGTCACATGGCTCCATTCATAAAAAATAGTACTGGATCAAGAGCCAAAGCAGCTTCTCCCGAATGAGGCTTTTCTCTTCTTGAAAAAGGAAGAGGGAGGGGAGTTTCTCCACAGCCCTGTCTGAACTGCCGTAGAGCCACCCAGCCATTCCGTAACTCCTCTTTCTCTAGACAAAGCTGGGTAAATTCCAAAGATCAGCTTGGGGTAGAGCACTTATCCAGCATGCATGGAGCCTGGGTTCTAACCCCAGCCTTGTAAAGAGTAATAATCATGACAAGAGAGGAAATTTTCAAGAGCTAATGACTGGCTATTTGGAGCTGTGTTAGTCAGTGTTCCATTGCTGTGAACAGACGCCATGACCACAGCAACTCCTAAAAAAGAAAGCATTTAATTGGGGGCTGGCTTACAGTTTAGATGTTTAGTCCATCTTGGCAGGAAGCATGGTGGCATGTAAGCAGACACGGTGCTGGACAGATAGCTGAGTTCTACATCTGGATCTGCTGGCTGCAGGAAGAGAGACACTGGGACGTGGCTTGGACTTTTGAGCCCTCAACGCCTGTCCCCAGTGACACGCTTCCTCCATCAAGGCCATTCCTCCTAATCCTTTTAAATAATGCCACTCTTTGTTGATTTGGCATTTAAATATAGGAGCCATGGGGGGCATTCTTACTCAAACGACCCCAGAAGCCATGTTAGTTTTATTGAAAACAGTATGATTGAGTTTTTATATTTTTAAGAATTTGGAGCCAGGCATAGTAACACACAACTTTAATTCTATCATTTGGTAGGCAGAGGCAGGCAGATCTCTGAGAGTTCAAGACTAACTTGATCTGAATAGTGAGTTCCAGGCTAGCCAAAGCTATATAGTGAAACTGTACTCAAAAATAAATAATTTTTAATGAATTTGGAGTGCTAGAGATGTACTTCATTAAAAGAGCATATGTGAAACCTAGGTTTGATCCCAAGCACCACAAGTCTATTGAGACTTGTGAACAATATTAGAAAAATCCCTCCCAGGTCTTTAAGTGGGAAGATACAAGAGGGTTTTTTGTTGCTATTGTTTTAACATGGATTGTTTGGTTTGACTGTTTAAGACAGGTTCTTATGCAGCACTGGCTGGCTTCAAATTCACTATGTACCCAAAGATAAGCTTCAAGTCCTGATCCTCCTGTCCCTACATTTGTGTCACCATGCACAGGTCACATGATGGATTGTTATTCTTTCTATACAGTGGAGGACATTCTGAATACAACATGATCTGGGCATCTCACCGTCTTTTTTCCAATATGATTTTACTGCAGCAAAGGGCTTTTCTAGTAATTGTTAAGAGGTTACCTATGCTATGGAGTAAACTATTAAAAATCTGCTGAGTAGTTTTGGAGAGTCACTTGTTAGCTCAGCAAAAGTGAAATTAAAATACTTGCTATTTTATGAAAGAAGAAAATTTGATTTGGATTCTTCTTAAAAATTTAACTTACTTATTTTAAAAATATTTTAAACTTTTATTTGTGTATATGTGTGAGAGAGACACAGATGCAAGAAGAGGGCGTCAGATGCCCTGGAGCCAGAGGTGAGGGCATCAGATACCCTGGAGCCAGAGGTGAGGCAGTTGTGAGCCACCTGATGAGCTTGCTGCCTGATTCTCGTCATCTGGAAGAGTAGCAAGTGCCCTTAACCACTGTGCTGTCTCACCAGCCCCCAAAGCTCAACTAATTTATAAATACTGTTTCTTGAGATAACTTGTAACCCTGGAGTTTAACAAAATTTTCATAGTCATATCTCAATATAACAAAGATTCTTTTACTTCAAATATTACAGTTCAAAAAACCATCCCCTTGTCATAGACACATGCAGTGCACTACACTAAGTGAATAGACATGGAGCGGGCAGGCCTGACTCCAGCATGTTAGGACTCCCGCTTTCCCCTGCAGGGTAGCATCAAGGTTACAGATGACAGTGAGTTATGAAAGCTTTGTCAGCCGTATAATCAATTTCATACATTTTAATTTTTAGGAAAACAGACAATGCAAGGTAAATTTTTTTTCTTTTTTGAAAACTGTAACAATTACATGATACTCTGGTCCACACATTGATATAACAAAAATCACTAATTATAAAATTAGGGTTCCTTAGTCTACAATGATCCTATAATCTTAGCATTCGGGAGGCAGGGGGATTGAGAGGTGGATCCCACCTGGGCTGCATAGTACAAGAGAGCTGGGGGTGTAGTGCAGTGGTAGAGCTTTCCAATCAGGAACAAAGCATTGATCTTTGACCTTGGCATTGTCTGTACTGTGTGTCAGGAGACATCTGTCCTTCTGTCTGTTCCCAGAGTCCCCTCTCGTGACTGCGTGTCTTTCTGGTTTAGACTTACATCCCACTTTTAGAAAATATCCTATCCATGATTCAAGTAAGATTGTTGATAAATAGAAGGGTTTATTTTCTCCTCTCTCTAATGCTTTGGCTCATTTTCCTTCAAAGTAAGAAAGTTACCTTTATTTCCCAGTGGTGTTGAGAACCATTTTTATCTGTAGTCTTTTGTAAAGCTTTCCTTCTCGGGGTTACTTCAGTTTCTTTTATCTGATATTCTTGGGACCATAAGCATTTTTATTTTTTATTTATTTTTTTAAATATTTATTTATTATGTATACAATATTCTGTCTGTGTGTATGCCTGCTGGCCAGAAGAGGGCACTAGACCCCATTATAGATGGTTGTGAGTCACCATGTGGTTGCTGGGAATTGAACTCAGGACCTTTGGTAGAGCAGGCAATGCTCTTAACCTCTGAGCCATCTCTCCAGCACCAGAAGCATTTTTAAATGTTGTTTATTTTCCCAGATTTTGGAATTTTTACATATATGTAATGAGATCTCGTGGAAGAGCCCAAGTCTAAAACCATTCATTCAGGTTTTATGTATATCTTATTCACATAGCCTGATAGTAATTTTACACGCATTTTTAATTTGCCTGTGTTTTGCCTGCAGCCCACCACGTAGTCAAGTGTAGAATCTTCCACTGGTGACACCATGCTGACCCTTTAAAAGTTTGACACTTTTGGAGCATTTCAGATTTTACATTAAGGAGTCCTCAAACTATCTTCATTACTTCTAGGAGTCTAAGGTTTTAGAATGATGTACTATTTAGCACACTCGTTGACTATGGAAACTCATCCCTCTGTTCTGAGGGGGAAAATACTGTTGAAGATAAAGACAGCACGTGGTATGGTGTTGCTTGGAAAGTTAGGAACAATTAGGATTTTATTTCTAAATGTATTAGTCTCTAACCAAACCACTTGATTGTTGCGGTTTTTAATATTCTGAAATTAAGAAACTTAGTCATAATTAGCATGTTGTGTGACTGATTTTTTGATACAAAGTCCAGCTTTCAGGTGAAAATATTTAGAAAAATAGGACCCTGCCTCTCAATTCCTGGCTTAACTTTTGCTTCACTTACAAACACTTAGGTAGGCTGGAGAGATGCCCAGAAGTTAAGAGGATTTATTGGTTTTGCAGCAGACCTACATTTGGTTCCCAGCAGGCTCACAACCACCTATGGCTGCAGTTTCAGGAGACCTGATACTCTCCAGCGTCCTCGGGTACCTGCATGCTCATGGCACACAATTCAAAATGACTAAAAACATGTTTTAGAAATACTTGCATAAATTCATTAAGAATTCTAGTATGTGTAGCCAATGAAATTTACCTGCTTGTTTTCAAATGATCAAGAATGTTAGAGTAGATCTGGAGAGATGGCTCACTGGTTAAGAGCGCTGACTGCTCTTCCAGAAGTCTTGAGTTCAATTCCCAGCATCCACATGGTGGCTCACAACCAACCATCTATAATGAGATCTGGTGCCCTCTTCTGGCTTGCAGGCAAAACCCTGTATACATAATGAATAAATCTTTTTTTAAAAAGAATGTATGAAGAGAATACCTCTAAAAACTGCAAAGTCTGATAATGATATCACTACTTACTGGAATTACTAGACAAAACTCATTTAGAAGTATGTACTTGGCATTCCTATTGCTCCGTGGTAATTGTTTACTTAATAGATTCTAAAAACTTTCAACTTGAAATTGTTGATATTTTAATCAGTAGAAATGGAAACAAGACAAGAAATAATACAGGTTATTAGTTCTAACTACTAGCTCATAGATTTGTAACTATCTCTTCTCACACAGAATTTATGAGAAATAAATTGTGTTGTGAAATAAGAAAAAGAAACTGAAAGTCAGATGTGATGACACATGACTTTAATTCTAGCATACAATTGGGGGAAGAGGGAATGCTGTAAGGTTAAGGCCAGCCTGGGCCGTACAGAGCTTTCCGGTCGGCCAAGGCTACATTGCAAGACTTTGTCTCAGGAAACCAGTAAAAGAAAAATAGGGGACGGATAAATAAGCACAGGTATACTGCAAAACTGTGAACTATTCCTATCCAAGCATTATTATGGCTGAGAGAGGACATACTGAAATTCCGCTATGAGAAAGGAATCCATTATGTTGCCTCCTTGGTATGAGGAAATATATCCCAATGTGGTGGAGCAATGCATTAACGTGGGCACAGGACACCTGGGGCTGCCTGGCAGTATGCATCCCTCCTTCATACTGACTGCTTTCACCTTGTGTCCAATAGGTGAGCAGGTTACTAATGACTTCCTTCTTTCTTTCTTAGATTCATCCAGAAAGCACCCAGAAGAATCTTCCTGTCAGAAAAGCTAAAAATGCGGTATTTATAACACTGGGAGTTGTAAGTAATTTGTTTAAAATGGCTGAAAACAATAGTAAAAACGTAGATGTCCGGCCTAAAACAGGCCGCAGTAGAAGCGCTGACCGAAAGGATGGCTATGTGTGGAGTGGAAGGAAGCTGTCCTGGTCCGGAAAGACAGAGAGCTGTTCTGAGTGGGAGACCATAGATCCTGAAGAGAAAGCCAGAGCTCCTCGAAGGAGCCAAGAAAGGGACAGCTGCTCGCCCATTGACTTGGACTTAGACAATTCCTGTGGGCATAGATTTTTAGGCCGGTCCCTTAAACAGAAGCTGCAGGATGCTGTGGGGCAGTGTTTTCCAATAAAGAACTGTAGTGGTCGGCACTCTACAGGGCTTCCGTCTAAAAGGAAAATTCATATCGGTGAGCTCATGCTAGACAAGTGCCCGTTCCCACCTCCATCAGATTTAGCCTTTAGGTGGCATTTTATTAAACGACATACTGGTCCTGTAAGTCCAAAATCAGATGAATGGGTGAGCACAGACTTACCTGGGAGTAAACTGAGGGGTGCTCAGCTAAAACGAAGAAACATGGAAGAAGACATGCCCTGTTTTTCACATACTAGTGTTCAGCCTTGTGTCATAACTACCAACAGTGCTTCGTGTAGAGATGGTCACATAACTGGCTCTTTGATGAACTTGGTCACAAATGACAGCATAGAAGATAGTGATATGGATTCAGAAGATGAG
The DNA here is from genome assembly GCF_014885135.2 of Alexandromys fortis. NCBI lineage: Eukaryota > Metazoa > Chordata > Mammalia > Rodentia > Cricetidae > Alexandromys > Alexandromys fortis. The sequence goes on from NW_026068016.1 coordinate 2,413,491, forward strand.
ATCATAACACTGTGCACAAGCTCCAGAAAAAGAAACAAGCCCAGGTGGGAAATGGATGACGAAATCCTACAGTTGGAGGCACCTCCCAAGCACCACCCCCAGCTGGAATACGTTCACTGCCTTGTACCAGACCTCCTTCAGATCAGCAACAACCCGTGCTACTGGGGCGTTATGGACAAATACGCGGCCGAAGCTCTGCTGGAAGGAAAGCCAGAGGGCACCTTTTTACTTCGAGACTCAGCACAGGAAGATTACCTATTCTCCGTTAGTTTTAGACGCTATAGTCGTTCTCTTCATGCTAGAATTGAACAGTGGAATCACAACTTTAGCTTCGATGCCCACGATCCATGTGTCTTCCATTCTCCTGACATTACCGGGCTCCTAGAGCATTATAAGGACCCAAGTGCCTGTATGTTCTTTGAACCACTCTTATCCACTCCGCTAATCCGGACTTTCCCCTTCTCCTTGCAGCATATCTGCAGAACAGTTATTTGTAATTGTACAACTTACGATGGCATCGATGCCCTTCCAATTCCTTCTCCTATGAAACTGTATCTGAAGGAATACCATTACAAGTCCAAAGTTAGGTTACTCAGGATTGGTGTGCCCGAGCAGCACTGACGGAAAGGCTAGGAGTGTGGACTTGCAGGTGGATTTTCATTTATTCTTATTTTTCTTATGCCTCTTTGAATTTTTCTACAAAGGCAGTTAGAATCCAAAATAAAACTACCCTAAATTTTAATTCCAGATTAGTTTATTTTCTTATGATACACTTGTTATATATTTTTAAGCGAGTTTTTTTTTTACTGTGTAAATTGTATATTTTCTCCTTAATTTACATATGGTCTGGGCATATTGAAATTTCAAGGCATTGCAAATGCATTTAAATATTGTGATTTTTTTTTTTAAAATAATCTTCTGCTCTTCCCTGCATGTGAAATGCTTTGCTAATCTATGCTATCGGTATTCTTGTATGACAGAATAGTTACCTTTCCCACTTTGATTTTAAAATTCCTCAGTAAAGATGAATGTTGTAGTCCGTCCATGACAATGTAATGGCAAATAGGAGTGGTAGGCAACAAAATGGTTTAAGATGAAACTTAATGTGTCTCCTTTTTAAATACTACCTAGAACAGGTTGTTTGTTTTTTAATTTGGCCAATGGAAAGAGAGAATGTTATGTTCTAGAAGTGCATTTGTTCTGCACTTCATCAGCAGGATCATCAATAAATCCAAACACAGCAGCCACTCAGCCTGGAAGAGGTGACTGATATAATGTAGCTTGTGTTCCTTTCTTACGGAAGCTTTACAAATAAAATAGCATTATTAGAAACTTGGAGTTGCCAAGGCAGCTAGAGTTTTTCTGTATTAATTTGTGGGCTGTCACATCTACTTAGCTCTTTCCTAGGAACTCTGGTTCCTATGGGAAATACCGTTTCTAAACAGCTCCCATATCCACCAGTAACAAAGAGACCTGAATAGTTTCTCATTATTTGAAACTGACCTTAAGTACAAATGCAAGCAAAAAACATGGTTCAATATTTAGGAAGTTTAATATTCATTTTGGTCTTCACAACCTAAATAATGATTTCTGTCTTCAGACCTAACATGTATTTTACGTGGCTTCAAAAGGGGGAAGACATGGCAATAGCTTCACGACATAACGTACTGGACAGGAGGGCAAAATAATATTTCACATTTACTATCGTAAGGGCAGCACAGCATTTTAGGACCATCACTGGCCTGAAGTAACCAGTAAGAAAGACAAGCAGTCTGTGCCCTATTTATCTACTTGGTGACAGACCTACACAGATCGCCCAGAGGTCCTTGTGGTAGGCTGTTGGAATACTGTGTTATTTATTTCGTGTGTGTGTGTGTGTGTGTGTGTGTGTGTGTGTGTGTGTGTCTGAGTGAGAGTGACAGTATCTCTCCATTAGCCTAGGCTGACCTCCGATTGGGGACTGACAGCCTGAGTTTTACAGGTTTCTTTTTCTTGCTTTCCAGTTCCTTATTTCCTTTCTCTTTTTTTTTTTTTGTTGTTGCTTTTTTAAATGTTTTGGTTTTTGTTGTTGTGTAGATTATTTTATTTTTGTTTGTTTAAAATAGAGCTTCTCTGTGTAGCCCTGGCTGACCTGTAGCTTGTTGCATAGACCAGGCTGCCCTTGAACTCACAGAGATCCTCCAGCCTCTGCCTCACAAGCACTGGGATTAAAGATATGCATGACTTCGCCTGGCTAGTAATTGATTTTTTTGATGCTAGTTCTGCTGGATTAGAAAACTTGCTTCAGGCTGTATTGAAAGAACATTGACTCCTAAATTCCAAGTCAGAACAAATGTTTCTTGCTGGTATACCACCTCTAATCCCAGCACTTAAGAACCAGAGGGATGAATATTGCTGCAAATGTAAGCCAGTTAGAGCTGTATGGGGAGAATTTGTCTCAAAAAATTTTTTTTCCTTAATTCTTGTTGTATAATATGTTAAAGAAACTTTTTCTGATCTTGAAGGACTGTTAATGTAAAGAAAACATTCTTCGGTATTGTTTTATTGGTCATGGTAGTTCATCCCTGTATTCCCAGAACTTGGAAGACTGAGGCAGGAGGATTCCCATGTGTTCTGGAACAACCTAGGCTACAGAGTGAGACCCTGTTTCAATACCCCCCCCCCAAAAAAAACCCAACCTAATAGCTTCAAATTTTTCAACCATTACAAAATTCATGTGTGGGAAATCTGTTACCATTCTCTTCTAGAATTTTTTTCCTTAGCGGTCTAAAGATGGTCTGGATCTATGAGAGGTAGCCACTCAAGACATGCCTCTTACAGATGTAATGAGCCTCAGGCTGTGGACACTTGTGGGGTGACTGCATACCCTCTAAAGATGCTGCCCTTCCTAGAAGTGGAGTCTCCGACTACCTCACCTTTGCTATGGCACTTTTGTAGTTGCTGAGATGATGCTCCTCTTACTAACTGGTGTAGCATTTCCTAAGTCTCCTTCTCTGGTGGCAGAATCTATAGTGTGGGAAGACTCCACTCACGCTCACAGCTCCTTATCAGAATCTATAGTGTGGGAAGACTCCACTCACGCTCACAGCTCCTTATCAGAATTTGTAGACCTGTTGCTGTGAAACAATTATTTTTAATATTTTTCTTCTAAAAGTAACTTTTTATCAGTACAGAACTATCTAAGGGATGACTAGCTTATTCTGTTAAAAGGTAGTTTTATAAAGAAAAGTAAAATATAATCATGTCTTTTATAGTGGTAAAATTAGTGTTTATATGAAAGTCAAGATTTGATTATCTTTTAATATACTTCAGACTGATTGCTTATGATATATTTTCTCTGACTTCTATTCTTTTCAATTTCAAGGTATTAACAGCTGTCAATATTTTCAAAATACTGCCATATGTGTAGCTTTGAAGTGTGTATTAATTGAGGACAGGAGAGACTCCTGTTCTCTGAAATGTTTTGTGTTTCCTTTGGCACTACAACGAAAAGAAACTGGACAGCAGAGACACGGAAGGACTTGAGAACTGTCTCCTGTGAAGGAAAGAAGAGTGACAAGAAAAACAGGGAGCCGGGGTCTAGAGAAATGACCCACTTTCCCGTGTTTGTAAAGAACAGCAGAACTTAGAAACTAACTCATGACAAAGGTTAAAATGTATTTACGACTTAAATAGCTAAAAATGAATAAATTTTATGAAGTACCCAAAGAAGTCTAAATTAAATGGAAATGTAACTCTTAACTTGACTTTTGAAACATTCGAATAGTGTCAGTTATAGCCGAAAAAGTGTCCAGTGCAGGACTTGATGCGCACACCTTTGATCCCAGCACTCAGGAGACAGAGGCAGGCAGGTCCCTGAGAGCTGAGTAACAACCTGGTCGACATAGTGAGTTCCAGGCCAGCCAGGCTACATAGTGAGACCGCCTTAAAACAAAAAGGAAAAAGAAAGAAAGGCAGTCGGTATGGTGGAAATGTGTAGTTTATTTGTGAGAGAAGATGGAACTAAAAGAAACAACAAAATATTAAAATTAAAAATGTAGGCATTATCTCAGGGAAACGCCTTGCCAGTGAAAGGGAACTACTTTCTCACTAATAGCTCTCTGGACCAGACGCCACTACCTTGGGAATCATCTTGCACAACCAGAAGGTGAACTTGACTTTTCCATCTCTCTTGAGGCTTTTCAGGACAGACCCATCTGCTCGTTGTTTAAACTACATCTTGAGTCATGCTGTGATTCCTGCAATAATGCTGAATGCATTCTTTTTAGTTTCCCTGGGTGTTTTTCCATGAAGAGTTATATGTTTATATGTGATCTTTCTGATACATAACCATGTTATTGGCCTAAATAATTATATGGCGAGAATATTAATTTAAAGAGGACCGGATAGGAATATTAGAGGAAGCTTTTAGTCAGCCTGTGGCTAGATTTATTGATTTGGTGAACAAGCCTGTATTCTTTGCTGACTTTCAGCTAATGGTGAACTGTGGTCAAAGAGTGGCTTTCACTTAATGTTTTGACTTATTACAAAGAAGATAAAGAATGTTTTAGTGATTAGAAATCCTTTAAAACGTAGAACAAATGTGCAAATAAGACTCATCATCTTTTTATAAGAAAAACACATAAGCCTTTATCATTTATTCATGAGCTAAAGCCATTAAGCTAAATCAAATTATCAACTTCCTGTCTCTGGAGTTTGGTCGTTTTATAGATCCACATAGCAGAGCACTTCTTTCCTGTGAGACAGATGTTTTGAGATCTCTTACTCTCTTTCATTAAAAGTATTTGTCACTTTTAACTATAATCAGAATCCAGGAGACAAGCATATTTTTATTTTGGCAGGGCAAATTTCACAAACTATAGACTTAATTATAAGACAATTCTGAAAACAAAACAATGATAAAAAAAATTTTTAAAAAAAAGCTCATTTAGCCAGGTGTGGTGGTGCCCACCTTCTTCAGTCCCAGCATTTGGGAGGCAGAGGCAGGTGGATCTCTGTGAGTTCCAGGCCAGGGCTACCTTGTGAGAGCCTGACTCAACAAAAAAGGAAAGAAAAGAAAAAGAGAAAGGAAAGAAAAGGAAAGGAAAGGAAAGGAAAGGAAAGGAAAGAAAAAAAGTAATAGTTATCCAAAGGAAAGGGCCTGTGACAAAACTAACCCTGAGATAGTGTTTCTAGTTATAGTTGTGAAGGGATTAGTCAATCCTAAGTCCTCTTTTGTCTTACTGTCCTGTGAAATGTAGGTAATGGTCCTATCCCTTGGTTTCCTGAACGTTCATTCAGTAAGAGGTGTCCCTTGGAGCATAGTTGAAAATAATTGCAAGTAGCTATTCAGTACTAATCGAGAATGATCAGTTCTCAAAATAGCACCTTTGTGGAGCATACAAAAATCATTCACTGAATCTGTAATAGGTCTTCTTGACTTGATCTGACAGTGGAAATAACAGAACAATTTGGGTCTATGGTTCAAACTCTACATTTAGATGATTGCAATTTCCTCCTGCCTTTCATAAGGTCTGTGTAAACGGATGTTCGCCTTATTTGATTACATTTGCAGGAATAAAGATAATTTTTGCCATGGCTATAAATCAAATCTAAGCTTTCAGACTTGAGCCATGGTGTAAAACTCTGATCAGTTTTGTATTAGCCAAGTATGAACTATATATACTTGAATATACAGAGCCTAATGATTTAATAAAGCTATGTTGTCAGTCATGATGTATGACCCATACTAGCTCCACTTTCTAATCTTGACAAACATTTGTGTGTGAGTTTAAAATTTTTAATCTAAATAAAATTTTGCTTAATTAAATCTTCATATATAAAATCCAAAAGTGTTGTTCTTGTTTTTTTTTTTTTTTTTTTTTTTTAAGATGTGTGTTGTGTGTTAAATTCAGGAGCGTACCTTGATACACTTAGGAGGGTCAGAGCACAACTTTTTGCAGGCTGGTTCTCTTGTGGTTTGACTTTGAGACAGGGTCTCTCCTTATTTGCATCCAGCCTCACCAGGGGAGTGCTGGAGTTACAGCTGCTGGCCACAGCATCTAGGGTTTCACATGGGTTTAAGTGATCCTATTCAAGTGGTCAGGATTTTCTGGCAATCACCTTTACCTGCTAATCCAAAACCTTGGCCCTAGCCTTGTGGTTTTATTTTTCAGCTCTTTGTTATTATTGGGACCTGGAAGGCAGGGAGTGGGAGGGCCGAAGTCAAAGGATAATTTATGGAGTTACTTATCTCTACCTTTACCTTCTTCATTCCAGGGGTCAAACTCAGATTGCCAGGCTTGGACAGCAAGCACTTAACCGACTGAGCCACATTTCCACTTTTTAAAATTGATTTCAAAAGCATTTCTACCTTTGAATGAAAAAGAGGACATGATCATTCCTAGTTCCTGGTTGATGGAAGGGGTTTTACTGTAGATACGAAGGTGAGAATTTCCAGAGGCATCTGGAAGGGTCCAGACTTGTAGCAGACTTTCTTGAACTGCCAGCCCCCAAATCATGGCACAGAAACTTATTATGAGAGCTTGGCCTTAGCTTAGGCTTGTTTGTACCCAGCTCTTCTAACTTAACCCATTCCTGTTCATCGACGTGCTGCCACATAGCTCATGGCTTTCACCTCTCCTGCATATGCTGCTCCCCACACACACCTAGATTCATCTTTTCTCTGCTCAGAAGCTCCGCCTTTCCTTCTCCCGTCCAGCTACTGTCCATTCAACTCCTCGGCAAAACACATTTCCACAGTATATAAAAAGATTATTCCACAACACAAACTGAACTGGACCATGGGGAATGGACCAAGAGAAGAACCGAGGACCAAACGGCCAAGAGCAGGAGACCAAGAGAGTATTTAGTCAAAATGGCAGGAGTTATATAGGTACCAGAGGCTGGGGGAAGGGAAGCCCAGCCACTGGGCTGGAGAGGTTTAGGGTAGGAGGCAGGATGAGAAGGACTGGGAAGAACCACAAGTTCTGAGTGAGACTTGTCCCGGGTTTCATTGGGACCTGATATATATTCAAATCAAAAGAAGTCTGGAAAGGAAAAACTTAAAAATTACAGATACGTTGCTTTCTGGTATACTAGTTTTGAATCCACAAGAAACAGAAGCCAGTAATGCTGCAACCCACTTCATGCTGTGGTGACCCCCCAACCATAAAATTACTGTCATTGCTACTTCATAACTATAATTTTGCTGCTGTTATGAATTGTAAATATCTGATATAGAACCCTGTGAAAGGGTCATCCCTCCCCCCCCCTCACCAAAGTGATTGCAACCCACAGGTTAAGAACCAGTGTTTTCAATTTAAGACTTAAGAGATGACTCATGCTGGAGCCGTTTTTGAGGGATGGTAGCCCCAAAACACAGATTTAGGTTACCTGAAGTTCCATGTTCCAAGGGAACCAGCATCACAAAGTTATAGTTTTACAGAACAGAGAAAGTCATAAATCAAGGCAAGTTTAAAATACACTGGTGGATACACTTGAGAGACGGTTACATCCAAGACCAAGTTTTTCTATAGGTCTAAGATGCTATCTGATGACATACTCAGCTTTTGTACTGGGAGATGCTAGTGGCCTCTTAAAACGTTCTGAAAGGTTTTTAATCTATTGCCACAAGATGTTAGTTTTGATAGAGTGGGCAAGTGTTACTATCCAGTCATTTACTGGTCTTCTCTGAGGGACCTAACAGAATATGTCAGCAGAAACAGCCAAGATGTAACACTAGCTGCTATAGCCACTAAGTAAAGCACTCTCCCTAGACACGTGCTCTTTCCTTCTGCTCTCCTTCCGACCTCTGCACCCGCCCCGCCCCCCATACACCTCCCACATGAGCTCTGTTGCACTGTGTGACTTTGTGGTATAGGGGGAAAGGGCCAGCCAAAGAAAACCTCCTGGTCCTGAAACCAGAGCCAGTGAAAGAAATACTTTAGTCACAAACCCAGAACCAAAGAAATACACCCTGACCCTGAAACCAGTGCTGAAGAAACACTGGCCCTAGAATCAGAGCTAATGAAAGAAATTGGCCCTGGCCGGGAAATCAGGGCCAAAAAGCTAAAAGCCCTCTCTTGCCTGACTGGGGAAACCTTTCCCTAGAGCAGGGCTGTAAACTGTTCCGCTTTCTGTGACCTGTGCTATTCCCTGACCCCTGACTGCCAGAATACTTTTCCACGGAGCTGAAACACTCAGTATTTCCTGACCCCCTGACTGCGAGGATCCCTTTCCCTCTGAGCCACAAAGCTCCAACCCACCAAGGTCGCCTACTGCAGCTAAACTAGTACAGCAAGGAAGAGCCGCTGTTCTGGAGAGCTAGCCCAAGATAAGCTAATTAGCATATGGCAACATTCCAACCTTCCAGGCCACTGAAATTCCAACTAGCCACTTAGTCTCTGTGGCCATAGATTGCATTCAAAAGCTTTCATTCACAACACCTTTGGAACGTTTTCCCCCTTCCCTTATCTTTTTACCCTCAATTTTGGCTGGACTGTGACTGCCAGCTTGGAATTTGGCTGCAAAAACCGCTGAGTGTAGGGAGTCCAAAATCGGCTTCTAGTCACGGGCTTGCTTTGAGCATCACCAGCAGGCCAACAGGTTTTCTGAACTCAGGAAAACACCCCAAGCTCCTGGAGCCACGCGGGCCCGCTTGCAATCTCGTGGACTGCCGGCTGGGGGCGCCGGGCGGCTGGGCGGGGCAGGCGGAAATAAAGGGGAGCCAGGCGGGCCTCCGCACTTCCCTTTCCGGTTCCAGGAGGAGCCGCGTCGGTGCCGCCTTGGTCCGTCAGGCCTCTGCTCATCTCTCTTGATTCAGCACCGCTGCTGTGCCGCGCCTAGGGCTCGGATCCCGCCGGGTGAGTCTGCTACGGCGCCCACGGGAGATAGGGCGCGGGGCTGGCGGGAGACGGCGCGAAGACGCGGGGTCTCGGGGCCTGGCGGCTCTCGAACCTTCGGCGGCCGAACGCTTCGGAGAATCCTCCGGGGACCAGGCGACCGAGGGGGCTAATGGAGCGCCGGTCGGTTCCGGGGGAACGCCCACGTCATGCCGGACTTGGGGAGTAGGGCTGGAGCGGGCGACCCTCCCCCACGCTCCCGCCGGCGCGACCCTCTGGGGGGGGGGGCTCCTTCGCTCCGGTGGATCCCGGGTTCCCTTTGTTCGCTTAGCCCTAAAGGGCATCTTGTCTGTCGCCCCTCACCCCTTGCCCCACCGGATCCCAGCCACTCCTTTCTACTCCAAACGCGATGGAGGAGACCCGAATTTGCCTTTACAGGAAGGAAGGTCTGGCGCCTGAAAATTCTGTGTGACAAGGTTCTCGCAGTTCGTAATTACCCATTTGTTAAATGACTGCCCGGGACAGAATGTGCCAAGGGCTGAGTAACGTTCTCCCTGTGGAAGATTTAGGCGCAGATAGAACGCTTCTCTGCCTTGAAAACCGAAAGTAATGTTTTCACTAATCCTCGTGTTGCCTCAAACCAGACCCCATCCTCGACGTTACAGCCTACTACAGGAGTACAGACGTGTGCCCCCGCTGTGCTAAAGGCCTGTTTTGAAGCCAAACCCTCATTACCAGGGTCGCCATCGAAAGTCTTTGTGTAGTGGCGTTTCTTGGGGGGGGGGGGGGGGGGGGGGGGGGGGGGGGGGGGGGGGGGAAGAGTCGTTTTCTTGGCCATGATGTGTAGGAGCCACTCCGACAAACTGGTTTGCTTCATGAACTTTCATGCAGTTGCAAAAGTTTGGAATGTTCCTTTTGATTACAGAAGGAATCACGACGTCCATCGTCATTCTCTCACTGAGGTTGAGGCTTGCTTGGGGCCAGTATGCTTAGGAATTCACAATCTTCAGATTCTGTAATTTATAGACTGTTATTTCAGAGGAGAGGTGACACCCCAAGACTCGGGGGGCTGATATTTGTACAGCCTGTACATTATTGATATTTGTACAGGCTGGGCCTGTAGTTGAGTAATTGAGCACGGCCCTGGCCTGCTGTGAGGCCCTGAATTCAATCCTCAAAGCTTGAGGGAAGGGGAAAAACGGGTATTCAGTTATAGCTGGGGGTGGATGGGAAATGAAGTGGATAGTGTCAGGTCAGCTTCTGTCACCCAGTGAGTTTTGTGCGGTGCTTAGGAGATTGCAGTTTCTATGCTTTCTAGTTTGGAAATAGACAAAAAGGTGTGTGGTCATGTTGTAGCGGTTGTAAAAGCTAACGTTTATTCCGGTTTTGACTGCCAGGCAGTGATTATTTATAGATTTATTTAATTAAGCCTCAGCAAATCTCTGAAAAATACCCACTTACCCTCGTTTATGAGACTCAACGAACTGGATTTGACCAGCAGCCCTGCAGGCCTCTACTCCTCTACCTTTGTGCTACCTTTGTGCCGTGTGTCAGTATGTGAAAGAGAAGAGGGCGTGGAGAGTTAGAACAAGTTAAAAGCATGCACTGTTTTGGGGAAGTCTTCTGTTCCTAGCGTTCACACGAGGCAGCTCCCAACTGCCTCTGGGAAATTCCCAGTAGCTTCCTTGGGAACCTGCATTAGTGAACAAACCCATAACATTTTTTTTTTAATTTAAAAATAGCAGGAAGGAACATTGGCTTGTTGCTTGTCTGCTATTTCCCAAGCATTGCTTTAGTTGCTTGGTCAGATGGAGTCCTGTTTAGTTCCCACGTAGCATTATTGACTCGTTCTAAATACATGAAGACACTGAAGTTGACTCAAGTCATCGGTAAAGTGTTTGGATCCTTGTCTAGACGCCTCTCCTAAAATCTGTTGTTGCTTTCTTTCTGTGTTCCGACCAGTCTGAACTGCTGCTTTCTTTCCCACAGACTGTTCATTCTCCCTCCCAGATTTACAGACTGTTCTCTCCCTGGAGCCTGTCTTTAACCTAATACTCCCTTACTCTTCTTCCAGACTACAGACACAGCACGTCTCAAGAATGGCTGTGTGATTAGCTACCCTAAAGTCCAGCAGTGAGCCACACTTGGGTTCCAATAAATATGAGTAAATTATGGAAGAAACTACTCGGCATCTTTAAATGCTCAAGAACATTCCATGCTTTTTTACTTACTTGTGAAACTGAATATAATCAGATAAGTTAGCCAGTACTAAAAGCTAACATAGATTCTAGTTCAGAATCTGCGTTCTGATCTGTCTTGTTGAGGGGGTCACACAAGCATGGTTATTGGTGGCACTGTTTTTAGTTTTGATTTTGCCTGAATGGTGAAAATCTGCTTTTTTGTCCCTTTTACCAATTTTAAGGTTTAATCACCCGGCTTATATTCATTCAAGGAATTACCCATCTCTTCCTCATGATTAATACTCTCCTTATCTTCCTTAAGTATCTTGATGACACTCTGAATTAATGCCCCAGGTGACCCAGACTTGGACAGGGATTTTCCCCTTGTTTGTGTACCTTACTCATTATTCTTGGGACTCTGGTCAGTATTCCTTCCCCTAAAGCTTCTTCTGGAGACCAGGGACTCTTGCCAGCAACCTAACAGTTAGGATTCTCATACCGTGCCCCCTCCTTTCTTTAAGTGATGTGCAAGCTAGACATCAGGCAGAGCCTGCCCTGGGAGCAGGGGGCTGTCTATGAGTATTGCCTGCTTTGGGAACCTTTTAAGCTCCTACTGGGTTGCCTTGACCAGCCTTGATATGAGGGTGCCTTGTCTTACTGTGACTCTTGTGCTGTATTTGGTTGATATCCCTGGGAGGCCTGCTCTTTTCTGAAGGGAAACAGAGAAGTGGATCTTGGGAGAACGGGGGAGGAGGAGAAGGAAGGGAAACTGGTTGAGCTGTAGTATATGAGAAAAGAATAAATGCATATTTGAGGTGGGCTAAAGTCTCCGTGCAGTAGCTCGCATTTTTTCAGGGTCTCAGACATTTTATACTCTGAGAATTAAGAGGATTCACGTGAGTAAAAAGTGTCCAGTCACAGGGAGAAGCTGCGTGTGACTTCTCGGACCATGTGTCAACACAGTATAAACAGAAACTTCTTTAGTATGCTTTTGTTGTTAGTAATGCTGATAGGTTCTTGTTTTGTTTGTCCCCAAATCTCAAACTAAAAACAATAATCATACTTAATGTTCCTGAAAATGCTTCTGATGTTTAAAAACAAGGCCCATGTACGCCGTCACTGTTTAACCTTCTGTCATTTGAATCCTGGATGTCACAAAAGAGAAAGGAGCCATTGGTATTGGGAAATAAAATAAAATTGTTGCCTGGAAACTCTATGGATTCAACTGGAAGACTTTTCGGGAATAAAGTAATCACTAATGTCATAGCTTGAAAAGTGGTACTCTGCTCAGATATGGGTAAGCAGTCAGAGAATCTGGTTCAAGGAGACTATTTATATCCCCAGGAAAGGGAGCTAGGAACCTGAAAAGAAAGGTACCCCATGGTGGGTGTGGCGGCACATGCAGGTTCTGGCTACTCAGAGTGCTTGAGCAGGCACCGATTCAGTTCCAGCCTAGAAACAATGCCACCCTGTCTAAAAAGGAAAGTAAATATCAGCATATGCCTATACCTTGCTCTTGGGTGAGATCTAATGTTTTAAACACATCAGCTATCTCCCAGTTCATCGATAGACATTAAGGCATTTCTCACCAAAATACTGGGCGTTGCATTCTTATTTATCAATCCCCCCCCCCAAAAAAGAAATCCTGAAAAAAATTAACCATGAAATTCAGGAACATCAGAAGAAACTACAATGGAGCTAGCAGAAGTGTCTACTTAGAATGTGGAGGTGCCCAGTGAAGTGTGAGCGAGCACAAGTGTCTGCTTACAATGTAGAGGTGCCCAGTGAGGTGTGAGAGCGGCTTGCGCATCAGAACTGCCCTGCACCTGTGAGCAGATTGCATCTAGTGCCTGGTCACCTGGAGTCAGGCTACACACACGTGTGTTTGAACCTCTCTGCTTAAACAAGCTGACCTGTAAGCTGGGGTGATAATAAAATCTGCACTGTAGACAGCATCTCTGTTCGCTGTAAACCTTCAGTAAATACTAGTGTCAGTGACAGCCCAGTGTTTTTAAAGGGAACTTGCCCTATTAATTGAGAAGGACTAAGTTAGTTATGAATCCCTACTTAAAAGAATTGAGAAATAGTAAACTTGTTAAACTATAAACATACTCAAAGTGGTTGTCTTTGTTGGTCATAAAATTGAGATATCACACGTAGAGACAGCTCTACAGGTTTGGGCCTAGTTTCAGTGACATGGCTAAACACACCAAGGTTGGGAAAGACGGGGCCCACTGTGCAGCCTCCTGGAAAATGGTGAAGAAAATTGAAATCAGCCAGCACACAAAGTACATCTGCTCTATCTTTGGAAAGACCAGGATGAAGAGATGAGCCATTGGCATCTGACACTATGGTTCCTGCATAAAAACAGTGGCTGGCAGGGCCTGGACCTGTAACACCACTTCTAAGGCCACAGTGAAGTCTGCCATCAGAAGGCTGAAGGAACAGGAAGACCAGAAGAAGCACTGCTGCCATTTGAGACTTTCATAGCCTGCAACAGACGGGTTAATTTACTTAACAGAAGACCATTAATAAATACCATTTAAGAGAGTTAAAGGGACCTTCCCACAAAGTTTTTGTCTCCTATAACAGCTAGTGTGCTTGGCATCTAACAAAATGGTGTAGGTGATTATTACTAGGTAATAAATAAGGAGAAAAAGAACACCTGTTGTCTTCTAGTCACAAAGGGTCAGTGACCAGCAGGGATCAGGTGACCAGAAAGGAATGGAAGTGTGTCTTATTTGTAGTGGCCAGAGATTAAGGTGAGCACTACCTTTGCACTTTATCCATTGTTGATTACACTTCAACTTGGAAATTGGTAGGGGTGGGGGCACCACATAAACCAGACGTCATCGTGGCAGGAGGATCAGAAGTTCAAGGCCAGCCTGATTCACACAAAATCCTGTCTCAAGGAAAAATAAAAAATAACAAAGCGTTGGTTGGGGCCCTTTCCCCTGGATTCTGTGTCTGACCCTGTGGCTGACCAGTAGAGTAGGTGACCCGCCCAGTGCTGGCAGATCATTCACAGGAGGTGGGCAGCACTGGGCCTGGAGTTTATAAAGCTGGTTAGTCTGCCATGGTTTAAAGCAAGTTAGAAAGGTTTAGTAATATCCAGAGGGTTTTGTTTTTGTTTGTGCTCTTTTTTTTTTAAGTTTAAAGGTTACAGCCTAAGTGTGCATAGGTTGTACCAGTTAGATTTAGGCGAACTTGTATGTTTGACCCTATTCCACTTCTGATGCTTTTTCTTGATTATACATAGACTTAAGAAAAAATGAGTATATATTTGTAGTGCCAGTGCTTAAAAGAACCTATGCTGCCACAAAAGTCAGCATTATACAGACAGAGCAGGTTATGGTTAGGAATATATATGTATGTACATATATATATGCAGCAATAATTGATTATGAAAAGAGCAAGAAAGTGTTTAAGGGAGGCTTTGGAGGAAGGACAGGGAAGGGGGAATTGATCTAATTATAATCTTAAAAAAAAAAAAACTTAAAAAGCTGAGCAAGCCAGTAAACAGCATTTGTCTGTGACCTCTGCTTCAGTTCATAACCCTTGGTTCCTGCCTGATTTCCCGCAGTGATGGACTGTGATAAAATAAGGTACACCCCACTCTGCTGCCCCCCCCCCCAGTCAGAATGTAAAGTAAGTTAAGCTGAGCTGGAAAGAATGCACTTGCCCATGTGTGAGGCTGAAGGAGTTTCTACCAAGGGTCTCTTGGCCATGCAGGATCACTTGAACCCAGAAGTTTGAGAGCTCACTGGTAACATGCAGTCCTAACAAGAAGTGAAGTTGGTATGGTTATCTCAGTTTTACTAGAAAAATTTTCCTATGTAAAAGAAAACATAAGTGAGAAAGGTTCCATGTAAGTAAAATATATGTATACACAAATTCCTTTTAAAATATATAAAAATAACCGGGCAGTGATGGCACACGTCTTTAATCCCCGCACTCAGGAGTCAGAGGCAGGTGGATCTTTGTGAGTTTGAGGCCAGCCTCGTCTACAAGAGCTAGTTCCAGGACAGCCAGGGCTGTTACACAGAGAATCCTGTCTTTAAAAACTTTGTGTTTGTGTGTGTGTGTGTGTGTATAAAAATACTAATTTTGACATTTTCTTTTTTTAGGAAAAATGTCAGATGAATTTTCGGTAAGTTGAACCTTGCTAACTATTTTATTTTGTTTTGTTTTTGTTTTTTGTTTTAAGGAAAGTCCTTCCAGAGAGGGTGGTGCATACTTGTAATCTCAGCCCTAGAAAGGTTGGGGCAGGAAGGTTCTGAGTTCCAAGCAAGCCTGAGCTATACAGTTGAGACCCTAGCTCCTTATAAATAGTGAAAAAGTTAAAAAATAAATTAAACAAACCTACAAACCTACAGGGTCCTAACTAAGACATCTCAGTTGCTGGACTTGTTAGGCATGTGTATTATTTTGGTTTTTATGTTTCCTTTTATTTATGTTTATGTATAAGTGCATGTCATGGGTACTCCAGTGCTAGGGGCTAACACCCTTTTGCCCCTGCCAGCCCCAGGCATGCATGTTATGTGTATAAACTCTTGAAGGCAGTTTACTTTCATATTGCTGTGATAAGAGTATGACCAAAAGCACCTTGGATGGAGAAGCCTGCTCTCGTCTGACAGCTCACAGTGCATTGTGAAGGGAAGCCAGGGCAGGAACTGGAACATAAGCCATGGAGAAACACTGGCTCGCTTTTTTGAGTCACATTCAACTTCCTTTGTTAAATTTCCCAGGGATGGTACCTCCCATGGCATTAATCAATAGTTTTGCGTATCTGATAGAAGCATTTCCTCAGGTGGAGTTCACTTTTCTCAGCTGACTACAGCTGTGTCGGTTGAGAACCCACGCAGCATGCACACCACACATACATAAAATTAAGTTCAGGTTCCACCTAGGCTACATGAAACCTTGTCTCAAAAATAATGTATTTTGTTTTGACTGTATTTACAGTGTTATGTAGATTGCCTCATTTAATGCTGAACTTAACACTAAAACTGTTTTTGAAACTAAGAAGGTAAAGGTCAAGAGTTGAATGTAGAGATCGATCCTATCCTGTTCCCGCTGCTCGGAAATAAAACACAGTAGAGCTGCTGTAGTTAGAAGAGTTGAGCTTTGGAGAGTTTGCACTGTGAGGTTAATGTTCAAGATACCTCAAATGCTTTTTTAAGAAAAGCTTCTCCGGTGAGTAGTTTAGTCTTTGAAGGTGCCACTAATCCCCAGCTACTGTGTCCAGTTTGCATGGGATTTTCATCATGTTTATTTGACTTGCCCCTGGATAGGACAGATATGACATACCTGTTTTGTATTACAGTTGGCAGATGCGCTGCCTGAACCATCCTCTGCCAAAACGTCTGCTGTGAGCAATGCAAAAGCCGGCCAATCTCCTCAAGTCTGGCCAGGCTCCAACCCTTGGAGTAACCCAAGTGCTCTACCTGCTGTGCCCTCTGGACTCCCGCCAAGCGGTGCAGCGCCCTCTCCTGTGCCTTTCGGACCAGCGCCAACAGGAATGTATCCGTCTATGCCTCCAACTGGACCACCAGCCGGACCCCCAGCACCCTTTCCTCCTTCTGGACCATCATGCCCCCCACCTAGTGGTCCTTATCCAGCCCCTGCTGTGCCAGGCCCTGGCCCAACAGGGCCATATGCTACGCCAAATATGCCCCTTCCAGAGCTACCTAGGCCATATGGTGCACCCACAGATCCAGCTGGTACTTTAGGTCCATGGGGATCTATGTCTTCTGGACCTTGGGCACCAGGAATTGGGGGGCAGCACCCTAATATGCCATATCGACCTCCAGGGCCATACCCCACTGCTCCACCTCCAATGTCAGGAGCACCGCCTGTTCCATGGGGCACTGTGCCACCAGGAGCCTGGGGACCACCAGCACCATATCCTGGCCCTGCAGGATCGTATCCCACACCAGGACCCCATCCTACTCCAAATAATCCCTACCAAGTGCCTTCTGGACCTTCTGGTGCTCCACCAATGCCTGGTGGCCCCCACGTAAGTGTTCAGCTTGTTGTTGACAATAGTCAAAGTCACATTGATACACTGGAGGATTGGAGAACTTCTAAACTTAAATAGTGATGAATCTATAAATTGAGTAAATTTGAGGTTCAGGTGCAGCATTTTAAAGAACAGAAGTATTCCTGCCATTAAAAATAGAAAGGGAAGGTCTCAAAGATCCCTAAAGACTGTTAGGATATGCAGAGTGCTCTCGGTACCCTCAGATGACTAAGATGCATATCATGGACTGTGTTGGGGGACCGGGGTCGGGGGGGGGGGCTGATTTACAATTCTTGGAGTCCTTCTACTACGTCCACTTAACGGCAGCTTGAGGAGAGGCCTATGTGGATTGGTGCAGGGAACATGGTCAATGAGCATATAACAGACATTGCCCATCTCGCACGGTTCTCCCTGGGTTTTTGTTGGTTTTGGCCTTTTTGGATTCACTCTGTAGACCAGGCTGGCCTTAAAGTCACAGATCCTCCTGCCTCTGCTTCCTGAGTGCTGGGATTAAAGGAGTGCACAACCTCTGTCTGTCCCCCACCCCCGGTAATTTTGAGCCTGGCACTATGCCACTATTCTTGTAAAGCAACCTGTTAACTCTAACCCACCAGATAGCTAAACTAAGCACATCTCTCTATAGAGTAGTTAAATCCCTGTCTTAACTGTGACGGGAAACAGTCTTACTAAAATGCCCTCTGACATCTTATTAGTGTAATTTCTTGCTATATATTTTCCCCCCATTTTTTTTTCTTGCGAAGTATGGCACAGCAAATACCATGACTTGGTGTTTGGATTTGTTACACAGTAAGTTTATTTTAAGCCACAAAGAGTTAATAACTATACATGTTAATTATCTGTGTGGGGCACAGAGGTCCTTGTGCTCTTAGATAAGCGCTAGGGGAACCAGGAATGTTACATGTTAAACGCACAGGGCTGTCTCTTCTGAGGAGGAGATGTAGAACCTGTTTCCTGTCCAGAAGAGCGGGAGCAGATGTGTGGCCAAGACCACACTGGACCCTTACCGTGAACTTGCCAGTCTGTAGGATCCGTCTTTATGCCAGAGTGTTTCTATGTGCTCCTGTCTTAAGTCTCATTTTGTACTTGGGCTTGAGTTATTTTTCACCAGGAAAGTTTTCACCAAATTGTGCTCTACTTAAATATGCCTTAAATAAACTACTGAGGGCTGGCCTCCTCAGTGTGAACTGCTGCTGAGTCCTGCAGATTGTCACTGTAACCACTGCATGCAGACAGACCTCATGTGGGGGACAAGTGGCGCATGTGGCGGGCACATCTGCTCGTGGTGGGCAGTCTACATGCGGCAGCCAGCCACATGTGTAAGTGAGCTGCGCGCAGCAAAAGCGTGTTTTTCCATAGAGGCATATCCAGAGTGCTTTTGTTTTGAGATGTCGTGGATAAGTCTAATTGTCATTTGATGCATGAGTGTTCTATAAACCCACAAATTGCAAATATATTCATATTAAGCAGTGAAAAGCATTGCCTGTAATACTCTGCCACCAAGAACAGGCATCCAGACCATGGCCGGTGCTGTTGGTTATGTTATGTTGGTCAGAAAAATCCAGAAAATACCTTGAAAAGAGACTCATACAACTAGTAGTTCTGTTATTTTGTAGAACTTCAATGGGAACACAAATGTTACAGTGTCCTATGCAAATAGAAAGTGATTTAAATCCCTAGGAAAACTTAAATGCAGTTCATCAGATGAATGAATGAGTCTGTTTCTGTCCTGTGGTCCAGGCGCAAACTCAGAGTCATTAGCAAAGATAACAGTAGCTGGATCTGTCCAGTCTACAAGTTGGGGGGAAGGAGAATGAGAAACATAAAACCAGTACATGTGCTCAGAGGCACTCATCATAGATGATGCCCAGGTCAAAGCAGCTAGCATCACCAGGAAGAAATTGCCAGGCAACATGGAGCTCTGTGTGTTTTGTAGAATAACCTCTCCCATGGTGCAAGGGGTCTTAACGTGGCCCAGGTGGGCGCACTTGACTTTTGATGTATTGGTGTCTAGCTGGAGGTCCTCTGCCCTCATCTTTGATGCCCCAAGGCTGGATTCACAAGGTTTCATTTGGATCCATCTACAATGACAGACTCTTATCCTGATGTTTTTCAGCCAGCCAGGCTTCCAAGTCTCAAATTGTTTAAGCCGCACAGGCCCATCTGAAGGCAGTTTAGAATGTTATGTAGGTAAATTTTAAAAAATTTAGAATGTTCTGGGGTAAATTTTAAAAAATTAGATGTAAATAAGCCAGGCGGTGGTGGTGCACACCTTTAATCCCAGCACTCGGGAGGCAGAGGCAGGTGGATCTCTGTGAGTTAGAGGCCAGCCTGGTCTACAGAGCTGTTTCCAGGACAGGCTCCAAAGCTACAGAGAAACCCTGTCTCGAAAAAAAAAAAAAAAAAAAAAAAACAGTTAGAAGTAAATAAGGAAAGCGCAAGAATATGATGCTCCTCTTGTTTTCTTTTTTAATAATTGTCTTAATGTTCTATGTTTGCTTTCATTTATGCCCTGGCCTTGAGATTTAAAAAGAATGCCTGTAATATGATTAATATTCATTCCTTATGATTAATTTGATTTATTACTGTAGACTGACTCATTGTCAATTTTGTAAGCACTGCTGTAACAGCAAAATTTGTATCAGAAGAGCATCCTGCAGAAGCCTTCTCTGAAGCTTAGGTACAGCCTGGAGAAATGTAGAATATCTGTCAATGCAAGCGTGCAGGTGCCACACCGGAGGCACAAAAGCAAAGTGAGGGACATCCGTTGCCGTAATTCACTTTTCGCCTCTGGGATTCACTCCAAGTGTATGACCATGGCAGTGTAAGGGGGCACACATTTGTCACACGGGCCTGCAGGCGTGTCCCGCTGCACATGAAGTCTGCTAGCGTTCGCACATAGTGAGTGCTGATGGACCTGTTCTGGAGAGGCGGTACAAACTGCCCTTAAACAAAGCAATACTCAGAATCAAGGCGCTCCTGGCTTATGTCCTAAACACAATAAAGGAAAACATGGGGCTAAGGAAGCTGACCTAAATTTGATAAGGACAGAAATACACTGTCTAGTAACAATGACAGTACCAGTCAACAACAGGGAAACAGATTAAGGCCCCTTTAGGCAAAATTAGAGGACTAAAATAGCAAGCCAGTAACACTTGTGCCAGCTTCACGTGGTAATCAGTCTGTCTTTTCAGTAGAAGCTGCTACTCATAAAAGCTGCTATGCTTTTCTTTGCCCTAAAGAGATTGCCATTCTCCTTCCGTGTCCCTTATGGGCTATTGGGGACCTATGTGGCAGTAGTTCTTCATGAAAGGAAGCATAGTTTATACAGAGTTATTGATAAAGATTGGAGTGGGGAAATCGCAGCCGTGGTCATAGTGCCCAGTGACTGGCAATTTAAAGCAGAAGAAAATTGCATAATTACTGCATCACAGGAAAATGTGCTTTGCAAGGAAGGATCTGGTAGTGCCAGGAAAACTGAAGTTAAAGAGCTTTCTGGCAGAAAAAGGATTCTGTGTATCCATTCTCCAAGTATTCTCTGACTGGTGAAGAATCTGTAACTTTTCTTTAAAAAGGCCATTGAGGTGTCCAGGCAGACTTACTGAATTGCCATGTTGTTTCAAGAGGTGTGTTTTCAGTGACCCCTGTGGTCCAGTAGATTCAGGCATCCCTGCCACTCGGCCCAGTGCCTTTCCTCTCTGCTCTCCTGTTCCTTGCATTAGCCGTTGCTCCTGTGAAGAGGCCTGAGAGTCTGGGTCTCGTTAGCTTGCAGACAGAGTAGTGGGAACAGCATAACATAGGCTGGGGGACTACTATTATGCCTTCTGTACTTAAACATTTTAACTTTGTGCCACTTTGTTTAATCTTGCTAGAGGTCATCGTTTTCAGTCCTGTGGGGTTGACTTTACCTCCACAGGCCATTTGGAGGGCCGTTTTTCTGTGATTATAGTAGAGACATCAGTCAGCTCCAGAAACAGTTGATCATGTAAAAGTTTTTCCTTTTATGTTTAAGTTCAGTACTGGTTTATCATTGATTCTTTAAGTAGCCAGGTCAGCTATACTTGAAACACCTGGTTGAGATCTGTTTGAAGAACATGGCTTTCAAAAGCAGCTAATTTGCTCTGTGTGGAAGTCCCCACATTTCTCTGAACTTGAGAAAGTCCATGATATTTCCTATCTCTCTCTGAGGTCTAATTATTCCTTGGTGATCTTCACAGGCATTATCAGAAGCCAGCCATTTAATAATAACCTTGAACCTGTCTCCCTTTAATTGTTTCTCAGTGGCATCTTTGAGTCTCTCTATGAAATCAGCATAAGGCTCAGAGGGATCTTATATGATTTTATACACACACACCGCACACACACAGTCAGATCGCCTATTAGTTTTCTTCCAAACAGCCATAGCTTCATCTGTACTGTGGGAGAGCAGCTGATCTGTTGGTCCTCATGCACCAGCCCCTACCAGCATTTCATATGAGATGTTTCCCAACTCATCCCTCAGTCCTGGTGGCTAAACTTCTTCGTGGGCTTCCTCTGTAAGCCACATTTGTCATTGAAGAAATAGGGAAGTCCTAGAAGCATTTTAGCAGTCGTGTGAAAATCATACAACAACCTTGTGCATTAATTCTCTAACCAAAACAATATTCATAGCAATATGGAACAGTGAGTTCTTAGGCAGTTCAAGCCTCTTTAAAACCCATGTCTGATCCCTGATAACCATTTTGATTTTGCTGAGACTCCACTGGGAATGTCAGCTCACCTCACGAGGCTGGGAAGGAACTGAAAATGAATTGTTGCCCTGCTCTGCCCTAGCTTGTCTGTATCTCTCCTAAATCCTTATCAGGAAATGGAATAAGATTACAATAATGATCTGATTTCTCACCCTCTGCTTCAGGGTAGCGCATCTAAATGAGGCTTTCTTGGGGGAGCTGCGGGGATCATCACAAGCATGGTTATGGTGGCAGTGTTGTTTTTAATTTTGATTTTGCCTGAATGGTGAAAATCTGCTTTTTTGCCCCTTTTACCAATTTTAAGGTTTAATCACCTGGCTTATATTCATTCAAGGAATTACCCATCTCTTCCTCATGATTAATACTCTCCTTATCTTCCTTAAGTATCTTGATGACACTCTGAATTAATGCCCCAGGTGACCCAGACTTGGACAGGGATTTTCCCCTTGTTTGTGTACCTTACTCATTATTCTTGGGACTCTGGTCAGTATTCCTTCCCCTAAAGCTTCTTCTGGAGACCAGGGACTCTTGCCAGCACCTAACAGTTAGGATTCTCATACTGTGCCCCCTCCTTTCTTTAAGTGATGTGCAAGCTCGACATCAGGCAGAGCCTGCCCTGGTTTCTGTCCTGTTATTTCACCTCCTGTGAGCATCCCACTCTCCAATATTGTAGTGACTTCAGGCCCCTGTTTTGGGAGGCACTTGTCACTGCTCTAGAGGCCGTGGGACGTGGGAGGGTGGAGCCCATAGATGAGGACTAAAGTCGCATGCAATAACTACTTTATTTAGAGCCTCACGGACATCTTATACTCTTGTGGTCAAGAGAATTCACGTGAATAAAGTGTCCAGGCACAGGTGCAAACCTCACACGACGGGGCACACTGAACATAGCAAAAACATGTTTTTCCTTAGAAGCACATAAACAGTAATAGCCAATTGTGATGAATGATCGGAAGTAAACTCACTTCTGTCGGGTGCCTTTGGGAGAGACACAAAGACAGTCCAAGAACAAGTCTGTGTTAGGAAGAAATTGAGGTCACAGAACTCTTGGTTACTTGGACTGTTCCAGCAGTTCTGTTCAGCTGGTTATTGTTTTCACAGACACACCCACAATTCTAGAAGTTGATTTTTTTTCTCCTTTTCTGTTGCAGTACCATTAAGTTGGCAGTGGATAAAGAGATGGTGCGTTGCTCTTTGAAGTACATGGACATGCACATGAAGGCGTATATACAAATGGCTGCTTCCCTGTTGGTAAAGGGCGCTCATGAACGAACTTTTGTACCTCAGACAGTTCCTGCTTCATGTGTTTGGATATGTAGAACGTTATGTGGGTACAATCAGATAAAAATGTAAAAGCAAATCATTTAAGTGTGGTTAATGTGGTTATGTATAGTGAATAACTTTTGATAATGTTTGTTTAAAATATAACTATACCCTCAGAATCTAAAATGAAGTGGATTATTGTTAGAATATGTAACTTAATTGGCAAAGTAATTCAAGTATTTTTTTATAATCATCCCCACCTCACACCTATATAACTGAAAACAATCGCTTAATCGAAACATGACTCAACATTTTGAGGTCCTCTAGCTACACAAACCAGGGCCTCTTGTTAATATTTTAGCTACATAAAAGTATTGTGTATGTGTTTACTAAGTTGAAGCCAACATTATACTCAGTTCTGTCAAAATAAGATAATGTTTTTAATCACAAAAGCATGCTCGAAGGACAGGTTTCTTGCTCTGACAGCTCTAGGAAAATGTTGGTGCCAAATGTACTTAGACAAGTTAGGGTTTAATAGAGTCAGACTGCCGTGTTCTGAACCCAGCCTCAGGACAAGACAGCAAGGAGATGAGGAAGGGACCATCACTGCAGGACCCCATAATCTAGCCGCTGTCCAAGCTTTCCTCTCACTAGCGACTGCCGGGGCTTACACAGAGATAGAAGATCCTCTTGACAGTGTGGAACCCATGAATCCTTTTTCCTTAGGAAGCATTTACAAAAGTTGGTTCATTTTTAACATGTTATTTCCTTATCAGTTCTGGTTACTGGTGGGACTAAATAAAGGTCATTTATGCCATTTTTTTTTTTAAAGGTGGAAAGTGCTCTAAATTCTAAATGACATTCTCGCAGTGACTGAACCACAACCGGTTTGAGTCATTGCAGGATTCCATGCATGTAATACATGTTTCTTGGCCTCAATATACCAGACAACTGAAAGGGAAAACTCTTGGGTTGGCAAAGCCATGGTTAGACCTCTGAATAGACCAGGTGTAGGAAGCTGAGCTTGGCAGGTGGCTCGGCAGACACATAACCATCTAGCTCAGTGTGCATGACTGCACACATGTTCCTTTCTAAAGGACAGTTCTTGTACCGGTACATGCTCTGAGTCTGCAAGGCAGTCTGCTCTGCAGCTCTCCCAGTAGCTACAAGGCCTGTGAGCAGTCAGTCCCACATGTATGACAGACCCTAATCCACCTCAACTTACAGGGTTCACAGAAGTGATGGAACATTCAGGAGGCAGAGGCAAACGGATCTCTGTGAGTTTGAGGCCAGCCTGGTCTACAAAGGAAGTTTCAGGACAGCCACAGTTACACAGGGAAATCCTATCTTGGGGAGAAAGAAGAGAGATGCTGTATTTGCCTCCTGGTGGGTTCAAAACCTTATAATGGGGAGGTCGCGGCCCCAGCCTGAGCTCCTGATTGTCAGATGTAGTTGCGGGCTTTAGCTTCTCAGTGTGGACCTTCCCTTCGTCTGCTGTGCTGCTCCAGGTTTGTCCAGCTTTGGGTCAGATTTTAGAGTCTTTGGCTTCACACAGCAAAGCTGGTGAAGCACATTGAGCATGTGCTGGGTGTGCAGGGGTGCCGTGGCAGTGACTGGTGACCTCAAATGTCCCTAGTTTTGCCAGGTGGGTTCAAACATTGATTCACCAAAGATATCTTCTGTATTAAAGCCTCATAACCGTTAGGTACATTCAGTGCCAACAGTTTTCTAGAGCTCTGGCTGAGCGGGAAACCTGTCCTTAAAGTGTAATGCAATTTTGAAAGGAACATTTTGTTATTTTGGCAGAACTGGGTATAATAATTGGATTAAGCTTAATCACAAAACAATTTCTGATTCTTTTCCCAGGGCTTCTTGGGTCTGGAGCCCGCCCTGCTAGTCTGGGCACCTGGGCCCTGGAATAAACCGTCACTGCCCTGCCTACCTACCTATGAAATTTTAAGCCAATAATTATCAGCTGCCAAGTTCATCAACTGGTGTGTTGTGTTGATGATGATGTTTTGGGGAGTGTCGTTAAGAGAATCTAATGGTCCATCCCACATGGTGTGCAATGGCCGGCACTTCCATTTTGACCGCTGCTTTATGGACTTTCCGACTGATAATGGGGACTTAGTGAATTTATTATTATCTAATGGAAGAGCAGACTTCAAAGGGATAGCAGAATTTTCTGTTATTTTTATTTTTTTCTGAACATTTCTGCTGTTGCCCTCAGGATAGAGTATTTCTGGGTTCTAGATAGAAAAAAGGAAAAGCAAAATTAAATAAAAAACAAAAGGTAGCCAAATGAGGAAAAGACTCTGGAAAAGGTTTTATATTTTTGTTTTTGTTTTAACCCAAGAAAAGAATAATGCTGTTTTCAGGATAGTCCATGCTGGGCCAGGACTGGTCTACTAAAAAAAAAAAAAAAACAATTTGTCAATAAGTGGTTGGTTCAAATGACAATTTGTTGACGTGGGATGACAATGTCTAAATAAATACAGCAAAAACAGCAAAGTGTGTGCAAGAGTAGTGTTCTGACGCTGAGGTCTTAGGTGTACCGTGTGCACCTCTTTATCCAAGAACTCCCGCCTCTGTAGAGGGTGAGGGCAGGCAGCAGAATGTTCTAGAAAACACGATGCCCCTCACACTGTCTCTTAGAGGTGGGAAAGCCTAACCGAAGGAGCTGCTGAGAGCAGTGGTGCCCTAGGGAAGACCAGTCTTAGAGGAGCAAATGTCACCCTTTATCTTCAGAGTTCTGCCCAAACAAGACGGGTAGTAGTGACGGGGACTGGGATTGTGTGCACACCCTGTGCACGTCTGTGATGGGCTCTGTGCTGGAGAGTTGGCCACACCCATACCAGGCACCTGAGAAAAGGTAATTAAGAGTAGATGACAAGATAACAGATCTGGGGCATTGGATCTTTTTGTTTTTTTCTTTTCTATTAGGGTCTCACTTTATAACTTTGGCTAGCCTGGAGCTTTTTCCCCACCCCCTCGCCCCGCATCTCCTTACCCCCTTTCCCTTCCCCCCCAAGACAGCGTTTCTCTGTATAACAGTTCTGGCACTTGCTTTGTAGACCAGGCTGGCCTCTAACTCCCACAGATCCTCCTGCTTCTGCCTCCTAGTGCTGGGATTAAAGGTGTGCGCCACCACCGCTCAGCTTCAGCTTGGAGCTCTTTAATCTAAATGAGGAACTCACAAAAATCTTCCTGTCTCTGCTTACCAAATGCTGAAGTTAAAGGCATGTCCCTGGTTTGTTAATCTGTGTGTGTGTACATAGATATTCATATATATGAATTTCTTTCAAGAGCTAGGTGGTGGTGGTGCATACCTTTAATCCCAGCATTTACAAAGCAAAGGCATTGGAATCTCTGATTTCCAGGACAGCCAGGGTTATACAGGGAAACCCTGTCTGAAAAAACAACAATAAAAGCCAAAGAATATCTTTCGAGATTGTAATACTGATCAGTGCAACTATTCAAGTGTGGAAGTAGCAGGATGTTTTCCTCTGCTTGTCTGAATAAATGGTCATGGCAGACATGGACTTGTTGCCATTGAGTAGATTTGACTGATATGTGCTCCATAAAGGTTTTTTGTAATACTTTTTTTGAGATTGTGGTTTTCCACTTATTGAATATTGATAAATTTGGTGTGTTTTACAGCCTTATGCATTTAACTTCAGCTGCCTGTCCTGTGGTTTGAGACATACACATTTGTACTGTGAACTTTGTAAGCAGCGGGGGTTTTATCACCTGCTCCTGTATTTGCAAACAAAGACAAGTGTTGCTTGAAGTAGTAATTATATTTAGAAATAGGTTATGGATGTGAGACTTGATATTTTTAAGGTAAAGTTGTTTTTGTGTGTAATACCTGAAAGCCTTTTTAAGAAATTTACTTTCGCCAGGCAGTGGTGGCGGCGCACACCTTTAATCCCAGCACTCTGGAGGCAGAGGCAGGCGGACCTCTGAGTTCGAGGCCAGCCTGGTCTACAGAGTGAGTTCCAGGACAGACGGAGATACACAGAGAAACTCTTGTCTCAAAAGAAAAGGAAGGGAAAACTTATTTTCATGATTTCGTGGTTTCTTCGTGTATCTTCTTCCTGGGGTTCTCCCCAGAAAATTCTAGGCTTCTCCCCAAAGTCCAGACCCATTAAGTTCCTGTTTGTAGTCCTAAAGAAAACAAGGGACTGCAGTTCCTGTTTGCATGTGACCTGCAGGAATTCCACCTGCTTGCCTAGGACTGCCCCCACGGCTAGGCCACTCTGTAACCAGGTTATCTCTTCCTGAAGTCAGGGGACCATCCTCCACCCTGCAGCCCACCACCCCAACTCTTATAAACCGTAACTCCTTTTCCTCTGTCACACGTGGTGTGAGGGTCACATTAAGGTTAATGAGCCAGCCTTACAGCTCCTATGTGAGTGAGCTGACAATGAAAATTTGGGGAAAGATTGCAGTCTTTCCCTTTTAAATTAAATTTTAGGGTTACTTCTGATATTCTGTATGCCTGAAAGTGCCCACCTGAAATCTGCTAAGAAATAGTGAAATTGAAATGTAAGACCGCCCTGGGGTGGGCCCAGGTGGTCGACTGACTTTCTCGTTGTGAGATGGCTTTGCTCTATCAAGCACATGCTACGTTTCCTGGCCAGGCAGGTCCCTTTACCACCGTGCTAGTACTCCTGACTGGTCACCTCTCTGCAGTAGACGTCCAGAGCAGGACTCAGTCCTAGCATGCGCACGTTTGTTCACGTGACACAACTATGGGAGCCATCCCCTGAAGTTTATTTCTGTGGTATTTGCTGTTTTATTTGCTTTTATGTATATGTATGCTCGTACCTGCGTGAGTGTATACCTGTGCAAGCCAGAAGAGAGCATCAGATCCTGAACTAGAGTTATAACTGAGCGACCTGATGTGGGTGCTGGGGATCAAACTCGGGTTCTCTGGAAGAGCAGCCAGCGCTCCTCATCACCAGGCTGTCCCTCCAGCCCTTACATATCGTCTCTTAATTGAGTGAATGAAGCTGTTTTTCCTGATACCCTGTGGCACGCTGGCGTTCCATAGACGTGGGAAGAAGTACTTGCCCATAAATTCTTCATAGTGGGAGCAAAGTGAATATGTTTAGGTTGTGAACCCTGACTCCTGGTTGAGATTTGCCTGAATCCTAACTGCAGGTCCTAGGAGTCACGGTGTGATAGAATCCTAGACTATCCAGCTTTCTAGCCCCACTGAAGCCTTGACTTTGTATAAGCTGTAAGGATGCTAAAGGGGTTGAGAATGGGGGTTGGGGTGGTAAAGCTCTCCGAGTTGGAATCCCTAGGACCTAGAAAGGCAGTGTAAGTGCATGCTCTGTAATCTCATGGAACCTACTGGGATGCAGTAGGATACCTGGAACCTTGTGGGCCTGCTACCCTGGGACACACAGCAGCAGCTAGGCCCAAGAGACTTTGAAGATGGAAGGTGATGGACATCCAAGCTTGTCCTCTGACATCTACGTGCGCATCATGACACTCAGATACATTTACACACGAATGCATGCACACAAAGCTTAAGGCACTGGGAAATTTAAATTCGTTACTGTGTTTGTATTCTTTTAAGCGTCATTTTATGTAGCAGTTATTTAAGCTAGTATTGCTTAAAGATGATTTAAGGTAGTTTTAAAAGGTAGCTTTTGGGGGGCTGGAGGTAGCTCCACAGTTAAAGAGCTCTAATTGCCCATCTAGAGGGCGTGGTTCAGTTCCCAGCACCCATGAGGCAGCTCAGAACCATCTGTAACTCCTGTCTCAAGTGTTCTGATATCCTCTTCTGACTTCTGTGGGCACCAGACACAAACATACTGGTAAAACATCCATACATATAAAAATAAATAAGCTAGTTCCAGGACAGGCTCCGAAACCACAGAGAAACCCTGTCTCGAAAAACTAAATAAATAAATAAGTGGTTAAAAGAAGGAGGAAACTACTTTAGAGCTAAAAAAACCAAGTTTAACAGAGGTGAGGTAAAAGCCAGGCAGTGGTGGCGCATGCCTTTAATCCCAGCACTCATTCAGGAGGCAGAAGCAGGTGGTTCTCTGTGAGTTGGAGGCCAGCCTGGTCTACCGCAGCCTTTAATCCCAGCACTCAGGAGGCAGAGGCAGGCGGATCTCTGTGAGTTCGAGACCAGCCTGGTCTACAGAGCTAGTTCCAGGACAGACTCCAAAGCCACAGAGAAACCCTGTCTCGAAAAACCAAAAAAAAAAAAAAAAAAAAAAAAACTAGTTCCAGGACAGGCTCCAAAGCTACAGAGAAACCCCGTTGGGGGCAAGGGGAGTGAGGAAAGCCCCAAGGCCATCCCTCAAGGTTGGAGTCAGCGGTCCTGTCAGGGAGACAGCCTGCCTGCTGGGTTAGCCACTCAGCTATGCACTAAGCTTTCGTATGGTTCCTTCATAGACAGTTAACTTGATGTTTGCCATGCACCATTCTGTCTTCATTTTGTCCTTAGTGGACCTTGTATGGATGCCAAAGCTCTGGGGATGCTTTTCAGGGAAGAGACCAGAGTCTGGATCTTCTTCCCGTACTACCCTCACGCTCTGCTTCCTATCCTGGGAGCCAGTGGTAGCTCTCTGCCTGCCAATCAAACCTTTGGTCACTAACGCCTTGGGAGAGAAACACCGCCTCTGCAGTTCACATGCAGGATCCCACTTAGCGCCGCACGTGAAGACAGAAAGGTTCCAGCCTTGTTAATAGATGAGAAAATGAAGGCTCTCACAGATCCTGTGTTGTGGGACCAGGATTAAAGTCCTGGGCATGACTGTTCGAAGATTATGTCCTAGTAGGATGCTGTCTTCCAGAGGTGAGTTTCTGTGTTCTGTCGCTGCCTACCTTGGCTACCTAGTGCTGTCTTGAAGAACTCCCAGCAGGTCAGTCCATCTAGTATTTAGTGAGTAGCACACACACACATCCCTTTTCTGGGTTTCGTTGATTATAGAAAGCACTGGTTTTGAAGCGCATACTGAGTTGCGGTGCCTCTAGTGCCGATTTATAACCAAAGCTGTGTTCGTGAAGACAATGCTCAAAGGTTGAACGGCATTTAAAACGTGCATCTGAGAACAGTGTATAAAAGGCAACAAAGGGTCAGACCCACTTGTTCCAGTCCATAGTCACCAGTCCTTAGAAGCGCAGTGGATATCCAGGGCTAAGGGCTGAGCCAAAGGTGACCTAGCAGATGGAACGTAGACCACAGAGGACAGTTCTGCCATATGGCTCGATGATTTTTCCTTTAATCTCACCAGTACAGGACATAATACTAAGTAAAGACGTCTTAATGGTTGCTGGATGACACACTGAGTACTGCCCAAATGTTTAAATAACAATTTTTATTAAGCTTTTTTTTTTTTTGAAAAATAATTTGTCTTAATCATTCTAGAACTTTAAAACAGTTCCATTAGAAGCCAAAACAGTGTGCGTACTTCCACTTTCAGTTGTGAAAACTGACGTTGTACATTACTTCGCTGGCTCCTGGTTGGGGTTTGCGAATCCTAACTGCAGGTCCTAGGAATGGTGTGACAGAATCTTGGAATATCCAGGCTTCTAGCCCTACTGAAGTCTTGACTTTGTATAAGCTGCAAAGAAGCTAAGGGTAGCGGGGTAGTGGTGGTGCACACCTTTAATCCTAGCCTTCAGGAGGCAGAGGCAGTCGGATCTCTGAGTTCAGGGCCAGCCTGGTCTACAAGAGCTAGTTCTAGGACAGGCTCCAAAGCTACAGAGAAACCCTGTCTCAAAAAACAAAAGCAAAAAAAAAAAAAAAAAAAAAAAAAAG